>NC_084752.1:871847-944347 GCF_033978785.1 Entelurus aequoreus
AGCAATTCCTTCACTTTGTGTAAAATAGTAATAGTTTTACATGTTTTAACCTTTTCATCATTTATATGTCATTTCCATGACAAATTTGCATCAATCGTAACACCCAAAAACTTGATCTCTTGTGTTCAACTACAAATAATCACACATTTAGTTTTACTAAAATTCAAAGACAATCCATTTACTTTTGATTTTGATACATTTATTTTCCACCACCTCTGTAATATTTTGCCCTGAATAAAATAAGGTTGTGTCATCCCCAAATAATACACTTTATCAGTTTTGGAAACCATTGTGATATCATTGGCGTACATGAGAAACAGTATAGGTCCAAGGACCGATCCTTGTGGTACTCCACAACTAATACTAAAAAAGAGTCATATGTAATAATTTCATGTCAAGTCATCATTAAATGGCCCGGATATGTCAAAAGGTATTAATAAATCATGTTATTTTCTCTTTGAATACCTCTATAACTTTTAACAGTAGTTCAGCCGGGAGATGCTCACTTCAAAATTACATTCACAGCCCCGAAATCTTGTTATTGTTTTCATTCCGATGTCCCGCCCGCTACCGTTTGACCAATTAGAAAGTCCGTGAGTGTGTTACATCTAGGTTGCCAGTTACGTACCGCCATCTTTGTGTAGCTACTGCCACTGGTAAAGTTACTAAACATGTCAGACCTTAGTAGGCGTTTGTTACGATTCTCAATTTATTCATGACAGAGCCAGGAACTAAATCTGGCAACCTGAGTCAGGGAGAGAGGGAGGGGACTACAGGATTTTGACCGTAATTGCATTACCATTTCTGGCCACATTATTGCATATGGCTCCTTTAAGTAAGGCAGACGTCCTACTGTTAACTTCCACAGACTGTTTTCTATCTTTGTTGTTGTCTGACAAGTCAGGCTCAGGGTGGCTCGGTTCTTCCTGAGTCATAGATCGTGTGACGATGTTACATCACGTCCACACAAGTACAAAAGTTGAAGAAGTAAAAAAAAACTCCCTGAGGTACTTTCAACACTGGTCTCAGTTTGTTTTGAAATTTAACATTTGTGCGCAGACACAACATACACAAAAAAAAACAGGAATTCCCTTTTTGTCGTAGACAGACAGCATGTTGATGTAATCGCTGAGTAGTAAATTGTACACAAAAATTTGGGTTCGGTACGTACCTCGGTTTAGAGGTCACGGTTCGCTTCATTTTCGGTACAGTAAGAAAACAACAAAATATACATTTTTGGGTTATTTATTTACCAAATTTGCAAAATCTTCCACCAAAAATATTTTTCTTAGTGTAATATTTGATGTGAAGTAATGGGAACCTTGGATAGGTCAATAATTCATAATAACATTGATTTTGATTCAATATTATGTTTTGAGCAATGACAGTTTGAAAGGAAATAAACCAGCTTTGTTTTATTAGTCAACATTGCAACTTTTTCTAAATGACATTTAACCTTTAAGCTTTTTTATTTCACTTTTGTTATGTTTTTGTTTACTTTAATAGTATTTTTAGAATGAGCCTTTAAAACATTAGCTGTGGGCCGCAAATGGCCTCCGGGGCACACTTTTGACACCCCTGCTATAGATAATAAAAAATTAAATGTGATAAATCTATGGATAAAAAGCAGAGCCTGGCGACACATGCGCGTTTATCATAACTCTCTCTCTCTCTCTCTCTGTCCCTCCCTCACCAATGCTGCTGTTTGTTTTGTTTTTAACCCCTTCTTAACCCTGAACGTACATTGAAAATACACGCAACCCTAACTCCAAATGCCGGACATTTGAGGCATTTAAGAAACTCCGCCCTGACAGCTCCGCAAAAGAGGACATGTCCGGTGAAAAGAGGACGTATGGTCAGTCTATCCTAGCCCGTTAGCTGCTAGCATGCCGTGTGTTGTGCCTCGGTGTGCATTGTTTACACAACGTGCGTTACGCTACTTAATATGTCCGTGTGGAAACTCCTTCGGTACACCTCTGAACCGGAACCCCCGTACCGAAACGGTTCAATACAAATACACGTACCGTTACACCCCTAGTATATATTTATATATCCTAATGACAACTAGTGTATTTTAGAGTGGACAACTGTTTTCGGTCTTTTGTTGAAAGAATAAAAAAGAAAAAGAGATACAACATGCCAATGTCCACTGTGGAGGACGCTGGTTCTCAGGAGGATATCTAGTTTAGAAGACGGCGTCTTGTTCTGTTGGCAGACTATTGAAGAAACAATCGCATTGTCGTGAAAGCTCCAATTAAAACTTCTATTTAATCCAGTCCAACACACAAGTCTCTAATTAGCAGGGAGCAGCAGCATGTGAAGTAGCATCCAGGAGCTTCATCCACCTCTGCATGCACTACAACAGACCTGGGTAAATGAAGGCCCGGGGGCCACATGCGGCCCGTTGAGCTTTTCAATCTGGACCGCCTGACATTACCAAATCATTTATTTATATCTTTAAGATGTAAAGTGTAGCTGCCATTATGATGTGCACTCATCTTTTATAATGACCGCAAGTCTTCAACTATACTAAGTCTTTACATGCTTGGAATCTGCATGATATACTAGTTACTATGGTCATGTAATTAGTTACTATGCTCATCTAATTAGTTACTATGGTCATGTAATTAGTTACTATGGTCATGTAATTAGTTGCTATGGTCATGTAATTAGTTACTATGGTCATGTAATTAGTTACTATGGTCATGTAATTAGTTACTATGGTCATCTAATTAGTTACTATGGTCATGTAATGAGTTACTATGGTCATGTAATTAGTTACTATGGTCATCTAATTAGTTACTATGGTCATGTAATGAGTTACTATGGTCATGTAATTAGTTACTATGGTCATCTAATTAGTTACTATGGTCATGTAATTAGTTACTATGGTCATGTAATTAGTTACTATGGTCATGTAATTAGTTGCTATGGTCATGTAATTAGTTACTATGGTCATATAATTAGTTACTATGGTCATCTAATTAGTTACTATGCTCATCTAATTAGTTACTATGGTCATCTAATTAGTTACTATGGTCATCTAATTAGTTACTATGGTCATGTAATTAGTTACTATGGTCATGTAATTAGTTACTATGGTCATGTAATGAGTTACTATGGTCATGTAATGAGTTACTATGGTCATGTAATGAGTTACTATGGTCATGTAATGAGTTACTATGGTCATGTAATGAGTTACTATGGTAATGTAAGTGACAGCAGCTCAGACGAGGCACCAAGCAGTGTGGGTGGGGAGTGTTTCCACAGAGTGTTTCCAGAGGCTGAAATGTGAGTGTCAGGGACAGACGTGGAAGGAGATTTTTACAAGAAAGTTCTAAATCTTAGTGATATCAGATTGTAGGTGGCTTTATTTTGTACCCTTCACATTCATATTTCGCTGTGGTTGTTGCATTTTTGTTGTGTTTGGCTTGATTGTAAAATATGTGGATGGAGAGGGGGTGTGACGTTCATATGTTGTCAATATTCAGTGTTTTATCCTTCATAGTTAATATTGCAACATTCTTTATTTTCATGTACATTCTGGGTGTCTCATTCAGTAAAACAATGTCAAATTCCATTCCGTTTTTTTTTTTTAAGGTGGTCTGTTAAAATGTTTTTAGCTTTCATTATTGTGAAGTGTTGTATTAGTGTTCCTAAAAATAGATATACCGGCCCCCAGACACATTTTTTTCCACTAAATTTGGCCCCCCGAGTCAAAATAATTGCCCAGGCCTGCATGAGAAAATGTTGGTGTGAACGTCCACAATTACGTTGGTTGATCGCTGCTGCTGTGTTGTACAGTACTTTAACTTGCTGCCTTTCTCTTTACATGTTTTCTATTCAAATGAAATAAATTAATTTGTTGTTCATTTGGGCTTTCCGTTAACTCCACGGCTATAAGTGGAGCATTTACATCAGGCCTGGGCAATTATTTTGACTCGGGGGCCACATTTAGAGAAAAAATGTGTCTGGGGGCCCGTATATCTGATTTTAGGAACACTAATACAAAACCTCACAATAATGTCTGATTGAATGCTAAAAACTTTGTGACAGACCGCCTTAAAAAACACAATTGAATTTTACTTCTTTTTACTGAACAATACACCCAGAATGTACATGAAAATAAAGAATGTGGGATTTACGATTTTCTATGAAGGATAAAACACTGAATATTGACAACATATGAACGTCACACCCCCTCTTGATTGACATATTTTACCACAAAGCGAAATGCAACAAAAATGCAACAAACACAGCGAAATATGAACGCGAAAGGTAAAAAAAAACAAAAACACCTACAATCTGATTTATGTGATATATCACTAAGCTTTACAACTTTGTTGTAAAAATCTCCTTCCGCGTCTGTCCCTGACACCCACATTTCATGCTGACACTCTGTGGAAACACTCCACACCCACACTGCTTGGTGCCTCATATGAGCTGCTGTGACTTACATGACCATAGTAACTAATTACATGACCATAGTAACTCATTACATGACCATAGTAACTAATTAGATGACCATAGTAACTCATTACATGACCATAGTAACTAATTACATGACCATAGTAACTAATTACATGACCATAGTAACTAAGTAGATTACCATAGTAACTAATTACATGACCATAGTAACTAATTACATGACCATAGTAACTAATTAGATTACCATAGTAACTAATTACATGACCATAGTAACTAATTAGATGACCATAGTAACTAATTACATGACCATAGTAACTAACTACATGACCATAGTAACTAAGTAGATTACCATAGTAACTAATTACATGACCATAGTAACTAATTACATGACCATAGTAACTAATTAGATGACCATAGTAACTAATTACGTGACCATAGTAACTAATTAGATTACCATAGTAACTAATTAGATTACCATAGTAACTAATTACATGACCATAGTAACTAATTACATGACCATAGTAACTAATTAGGTGACCATGGTAACTAATTACATGACCATAGTAACTCATTAGATGACCATGGTAACTAATTACATGGCCATAGTAACTAATTAGATGACCATGGTAACTAAGTAGATGACCATAGTAACTAATTCCATGACAATAGTAACTAATTAGATGACCATAGTAACTAATTAGATGACCATGGTAACTAATTACATGACCATAGTAACTAATTAGATGACCATAGTAACTAATTAGATGACCATAGTAACTAATTACATGACCATAGTAACTAATTAGATGACCATAGTAACTAATTACATGACCATAGTAACTAATTAGATGACCATAGTAACTAATTACATGACCATAGTAACTAATTACATGACCATAGTAACTAATTACATGACCATAGTAACTAATTCCATGACAATAGTAACTAATTAGATGACCATGGTAACTAATTAGATGACCACAGTAACTAATTAGATGACCATGGTAACTAATTAGATGACCATAGTAACTAATTAGATTACCATAGTAACTAATTACATGGCCATAGTAACTAATTAGATGACCATGGTAACTAATTAGATTACCATAGTAACTAATTACATGACCATAGTAACTAATTAGATGACCATAGTAACTAATTACATGACCATAGTAACTAATTAGATGACCATGGTAAGTAATTAGATGACCATAGTAACTAATTCCATGACAATAGTAACTAATTAGATGACCATGGTAACTAATTAGATGACCATGGTAACTAATTAGATGACCATAGTAACTAATTACATGACCATAGTAACTAATTAGATGACCATAGTAACTAATTAGATGACCATAGTAACTAATTACATGACCATAGTAACTAATTAGATGACCATAGTAACTAATTACATGACCATAGTAACTAATTAGATGACCATAGTAACTAATTACATGACCATAGTAACTAATTACATGACCATAGTAACTAATTCCATGACAATAGTAACTAATTAGATGACCATGGTAACTAATTAGATGACCACAGTAACTAATTAGATGACCATGGTAACTAATTAGATGACCATAGTAACTAATTAGATTACCATAGTAACTAATTACATGGCCATAGTAACTAATTAGATGACCATGGTAACTAATTAGATTACCATAGTAACTAATTACATGACCATAGTAACTAATTAGATGACCATGGTAAGTAATTAGATGACCATAGTAACTAATTCCATGACAATAGTAACTAATTAGATGACCATGGTAACTAATTAGATGACCATGGTAACTAATTAGATGACCATAGTAACTAATTACATGACCATAGTAACTAGTATATCATGCAGATTCCAAGCATGTAAAGACTTAGTATAGTTGAAGGTCATTATAAAAGATGAGTGCACATCATAATGGCAGCTACACTTTACATCTTAGAGATATAAAAAATGATTTGGGAATGTCAGGCGGTCCAGATTGAAAAGCTCAACGGGCCGCATGTGGCCCCCGGGCCTTCATTTACCCAGGTCTGTCTTACAGTATGTCTGACACGACCCATTCATAAGCAGTTTTATATTAAAACAACGGGTCGCATGGTGACTATTGGGCGGAGTTGCTCAAGAGGTGAGGTCACCATACTATTGACTACTATATTGTGGTGTGCAATAATTGACTGGACTGGAGCGCAAATACTGGACCCGACGTTACGTCACATTGGAAACCGTTTTTTTCCCTTTGAATTACCCATAATTATTCCAACATCATTGTCATGTCAACTAATGGACTGGTCAGCCGTATGCCGTTCAAGTCTCCACAAAAACGTGGAGGCGGGTTACTTTTTGGGGTGGAAGTAGAGCTTCTTGGTGAGCATGGAGGCGAAGCACGGTACCTGCTTCTTCCCGATGGCCTCCCTGTCCCTACTGTTCAAAACACTCCTCATTGACACTTTGCGGTTGACCAGCGTCAGGAGTTCTGTGAATTCCAGGGACTCGCCGAACCTCTTAAAGATCTCGCAGAGGTCCTGGATGTACCACGAGCCGTTGACGGTTTCCCGGTGGGAGTAGTAGCCTTGATAGGGCACACAGAAGACATTAAGGGTAAGCATTGACCGTTTATCGGCGAACAATATTTGGCATTTTGACATAAATCGATATCAGTGAAGGGACTTGAGAGTTGGTGGAAATATGACCACATCACACCAACTCTCCAATCCCTTCACTGGCTTCCTGTTCCACTCAGGATTGAATACAAAGTCTCCCTACTAACCCACCAGTGCCTCCATGGAAATGCCCCCCTCTACCTCAAAGAACTACTCACCCCCAAATCCTCCACACAGGCTAACCTCCTCCAACCTCCGAGGACAAAGTTACGAACAATGGGAGACCATCTGTGGAACGCTCTCCCTGACCACATGAGGGCACCACAGACTGTGGATGCTTTTAAAAAAGGCTTTTTTTTTAGATATATGCATACTAGTTTTAGCTATTTGGCTGTTCTAGTTTTTGTTTTTATTCATTTTTTATTATCTTTTTATTTCTTTTAATACACTGTAGCACTTTGAGGTTGTTTACTCAATGTAAAGTGCTTTTTACAAATACAATCTATTATTATTATTATTATTATTATCAGCCTTTTATTGGTACCGGACAATTATTTTTTTCCTTCTACAACTACAACAGAAATACATCAGCAGATACAATATATACACATATGATAGCAGTATTTAGTATCAAAACAACTGTGACGAGTACAAAGCACCCCACCCTCCCCCTTTTCTCTCCTTGGAGTGCTGATTGCTGGCAGCACATCTCATTTGCTTACAAGAGCTTCCTTTTTTTTTTTTTGTGCAGGGAATTCCAGTTTTTGTCCTTCTTTCCTGGAGTCTTCCTCCCGTTTTGTGTGTTTTTGGTACTGCAGCGATCGCAACATTCGCAGCGTGGGAGTGCCGCAAGTTTTCATGTTCCGTGATTCAATCAAATAATCTTAAATATCAGATGTATCTGATATTTATATAATACGTTAAGAAGTCGTTTCTGTAACATCCAGAAATAAATTGTCAGCCAGCTTAAAAAAAGTCTCCCCTATAAGCTACGTCAGAGGTGTCAAAGTGGCTTTCACTGAGGGCCACATCGCAGTTATGTTTGGCCCCAGAAGGCTGCTTCTAACAGTTAATGCTATTATTACACAATTTTGAATGCATTTTATTAGTAGATGTTTTTTAAACTAAAATGTAAAAAAAAATATGGTAAGTTGCAATAATTTCACCTCAAAATTGAGTGTATATTACTGTAAATGGAAAAACAGTACTGCTGATTTTATGGTTGAAAAAAGGCAGCTCAGTTGCCAGAATTTTACTGTTAAATTGACATTTGTTTTTTTACTGTATATAAAAAAAACACTGCAATTTTACAGTAAAATTTCGGCACCTAAGATACCAGTTTTTTTACCGCAAATCAACAACTGTAGATTTTTCGGTGTATTACTGTTAATGCCAAAACGACACAACAGTTTATTAACGTAAAAGAAGTACTGTTTTTTAGAGAAACATTTTGTGAAAACCACAGTCAATTTCACAATTTTACCATGAAATCTATTGCTACTTTTACATTGCACAATTTGATGGATAACTTGCTTTGAAATCTTTATTATTAGTATTTATTTCTATTTAAAAAAGGGTAAAATGTTTGATCATGTATTTTAGCATAATTACACAATATTTAATTTAACATAATTTGCGATTACATGGAGTACATATATTTTGTTTCTGCCCAAATAGAAAGAAAGAATACATTTAGTAAAAAAAAGTAACAGTACTTTATTGATACATATTATTTCCAGGCTTTCGAGGGCCAACTAAAATTAAGTGGCGGACCACAACTGTTTGTTGACACCTGTGAGCTATCTGATCCCACAATTACACTGCAAAAAGTCAAATCTAAGTAAGATGAAATATGTCAAATAAGGGTGATATTTGCTTATTTTCTGGCTGATAAGATCATTCTTCTTACTAAGCAGATTTGATGTTAGAGTGTTTTACTTGTTTTGCTCCTAAATGATGTCAGTAAGATATTACAGCTTGTTGCTGAGATTTGATGAGCTATATTGAGTAAAACATGCTTGAAACTAGAATATCAACTGTTGTGTCATCAACACTCACAAGTAGAAAATTACTTTTTTAAAGTCATCATTTCTTATTTCAAGCATGAAATAAAAAAATCATGACTTTGACACAATTGTGTCTCATAATTAAAACAGATGACAGCCAAATGCTGTTTTATTTTCAATGAAACAATAGAAAATAGGTACTCATATAGTAGTACAGTTGGCACAGTACAGTAAACTGACAGTTAATATTTAAACATTTCACATGTGACATTTCTAACTATTTTGAACAGAAATAGTTCATGCACATTCAGATAAATTATTTAAAATTATAATTAAATTTGTTGGCCGGGGTCCGGGCTGTATATATGCGCACTAATTGACTGAAAGAGCACGCACTTGGAGCGATGATGTCATGTTATCCATGGAAAAATGCATTTTTAGAGCATATGATTTGCCTGAGCGGCTAGGAGACCCCGAGAGTAACAAGCGCTTGCCTTGTTGCCTTTCCATTAAGAACAATAAACTAGTTTTTAGTATAAGTTTGCTGCTTTCAAGAAATGTAATGCCGAGCGCATATCATTATGTCAAGATAATGGCACTAGCATTTACTTCATTTAAGAATATTTTTCAACATATTGAGCAAAAAGGTCTCTTTTTTTTTCCTACCAAGAAAAGTGCACTTGTTATTAGTGAGAATATACTTATTTTAAGCTATTTTTGGGTTCATTGAGGTTAGCTAATTTGACTTGTTTTGGAAAGTCTTGACAAGCCACATTTTCTTGTTCTATTGGCAGATAATTTTGCTTAGTTCAAGTAAAATACCCCTCATTTTTGTATTATTTTTTTCTTGTTTTTGAACACTGACTTTTTGCAGTGTGTTGGCCGCGCCCGGGAATCATATCAGCTCAGATATCGGTTATCGGCCTCCGTGACTACGAATATTCAGTGTCGGTATCGGCCCAAAAAAAGGATGGTCACGTCTTTCAAAGGCAAATTGTAGGTCTGCTGGAGGGACTTCTAGACTTGGTAGGTTAAGTATTTCCCAAAACGGAACATGCTTGAGTGTTACGCAGCGGTCGGCTCACCTTCCGCCACAGAGTAGCACATAATGAAGTCGGCTCCAGCCGGGAGAGTGTGGACGGCACTGGCGTCCACCATCACCTTGTTCGTCTTGACCTCGATGTCCACCTCGTCACAGGGTTCATCGTGCTTGTCTCCACGGCACGCCTGGCGGAGAGAGAGAGAGAGAGAGACGTATTTGAACTAAGAGCGCTAACAGATGCAGTTAAAGCGCTGTACCTGCAACACGAAGATCTTGGGTTTCCCGACTAGACTTCTGCACTTGTCTCCTTTGAAGAGCGTGGTGATGTGCTGGATGCTGATCTTGCCGTCGTACGTGTACACGTGCTCGTCCTCGCCGTGGCTCAGGAAGATGAGCACAAAGCAGTCCGCGTCCGAGTGGTCGGCCTCGGCAGCTGGGGGAGCATCGGGTGTTGTTTGTCAAACATGACGGCGAGTCAAGTGGAGATATTTTGTTAAAGCCACTAAGTGATCTTTTATTTTGGCAGCCATTCATAGACAGCCAGGAAACCAACATAAAAACACAAACAATAGGAGTATTAGGTTCCTCCAAGACTGCACTGCAAAAAGTGAAATCTAAGTAAGATGAAATATGTCAAATAAGGGTGATATTTGCTTATTTTCTGTTTGATAAGATCATTCTTCTCACTAAGCAGATTTGATGTTAGAGTGTTTTACTTGTTTGAAGTGTTTTGCTCCTAAATGATGTCAGTAAGATATTACAGCTTGTTGCTGAGATTTGATGAGCTATATTGAGTAAAACATGCTTGAAACTAGAATATCAACTGTTGTGTCATCAACACTCACAAGTAGAAAACTACTTTTTTAAAGTCATCATTTCTTATTTCAAGCATGAAAATAAAAAATCATGACTTTGACACAATTGTGTCTCATAATTAAAACAGATGACAGCCAAATGGATCTTTGCTGTTTTATTTTTAATGAAACAATAGAACATACGTACTCATATAGTAGTACAATTAGTGAAAATATACTTACCGTAATTTCCGGACTATAAGCCGCACCTGACTATAAGCCGCACCAGCTAAATTTAGGGGAAAATACAGATTGCTCCATATATAAGCCGCACCCGACTATAAGGCGCAGGGTTTTGATGTGTAATTAGCGTAGTATATAGGGGTTCCTGCTACCACGGAGGGGATTGTCGGGACAGAGATGACTGTTTGGGAACGCAAAGCGTCCCATTTATTAACAATAAATCTTTCAATCATTCAATCAAACTTTCACATCTTTGACATGGCGAACAGCATTCGTGCAGAGTACAAATAATACAACGGTGCAAAGTAATACAAAGTGCTCGCCTGTACGTTATCAAAATAACCAGCCTACCGGTATATGAAAAGTCAGTCTTTAATCATTGTGTCATCGTCTTCCTCCTGCGTACTAAAACCACCGAAATCCTCTTCGTCGGTGTCGGAGAAGAACAGGCCGTAAATAAGCCGCACCCTTGTATAAGCCGCAGGGACCAGAACGAGGGGAAAAAGTAGCGGCTTATAGTCCGGAAATTACGGTATTTTAAGCTATTTTTAGGTTCATTTAAGTTAGCTAATTTGACTCGTTTTGGAAAGTCTTGACAAGCCAAATTTTCTTGTTCTATTGGCAGATAATTTTGCTTAGTTCAAATAAAATACCCCTAATTTTTGTATTTTTTTTCTTGTTTTTGAACACTGACTTTTTGCAGTGTAGTCATTGTCAACAATGGTTATTTAAAAAATCTGTACTTTAAATTGTCTTTTGGTGTTTCTTACAAACCTTTAAGTTAGCTTCATCGATACCTTGTAATCAGCTACAATGTTTACGAACAAGATGTCCTCTCAAAGTTGTCTTGGATGTTTAATAAAACTCAAACAATAGGTACGTTAGGTTCTTGAGGACTTGCAATTGGCAACGATGGTAAAGTTAAAAATGTATACCGTATTTCTATGACTATAAGTGGCAGTTTATTTCATAGTTTGGCCGGGGGTGCGACTTATACTCAGGAGCAACTTATGTGTGAAATGATGAACACATTAGCATAAAATATCCAATAATATTATTGATGTCATTGACGTAAGAGACTAGACGTATAAGATTTCATGGGATTTAGCCATTAGGAGTGACAGATTGTTTGGTAAACGTATAGCATGTTCTATATGTTATAGTTATTTGAATGACTCTTACCATAATATGTTACGTTAACATAGCAGTTGGTTATTTATGCCTCATATAACGTACACTTATTCAGCCTGTTCACTATTCTTTATTTATTTTAAATTGCCTTTCAAATGTCTATTCTTGCTGTTGGCTTTTATCAAATACATTTCCCCCCAAAAATGCGACTTATACTCCAGTGCGACTTATATATGTTTTTTCCCTTCTTTATTATGCATTTTCGGCCGGTGCGACTTATACTCCGGAGCGACGTATATCTGCAAAAGAGGACATGTCCAGTGAAAAGAGATAGACTGACCATACGTCCTCTTTTCACCGGACATGTCCTCTTTTGCGGAGCTGTCAGGGCGGAGTTTCTTAAATGCCTCAAATGTCCGGCATTTTCAGTTAGGGTTGCGTGTATTTTCAATGTACGTTCAGGGTTAAGAAGGGGTTAAAAACAAAACAAATTGGTGAGGGAGGGGCAGAGACAGAGAGAGAGAGAGTTATGTTAAACGCGCATGCGTCGCCAGGCTCTGCTTTTTATCCATAGATTTATCACATTTAATTTTTTATTATCTATAGCAGGGGTGTCAAAAGTGTGCCCCGGAGGCCATTTGCAGCCCACAGCTAATGTTTTAAAGGCCCACGGCACATTCTAAATATACTATTCAAATAAACACAAACATAACAAAAGTGAAATAAAAAAGCTTAAAGGTTAAATGTAATTTAGAAAAAGTTGCAATGTTGACTAATAAAACAAAGCTGTTTTTTTTTCTTTCAAACTGTCATTGCTCAAAACATAATATTGAATCAAAATCAATGTTATTATGAATTATTGACCTATCCAAGGTTCCCATTACTTCACATCAAATATTACACTAAGAAAAATATTTTTGGTGGAAGATTTTGCAAATTTGGTAAATAAATAACCCAAAAATGTATATTTTGTTGTTTTCTTACTGTACTGAAAATTAACTGAACTGTGACCTCTAAACCGAGCAGTGTTTCCCACACATTCATTTTTCTGTGGCGGCCCGCCACGAAAGAATTAAGGCCGCCACAAATAGATTTATTTTTTGTGTCCTGTCCAGCTTCTCAGGCAAATCATATAGTTGATGTAGATGCCCATATCGGCTGTTCACATTTACTTTACAAAAGAGAAGTGTAGGATCAAGATTTTTGGAGCTCTTTGTTCAGTGGATCAGATGTTTGATGAAGCTCTGTGTCTATCTACCACCACTACTGTTTATTTGTTACTGACTGTGGCAGGACACCTCTGCCTCTGTTTCACTTTATGTTGCTGGTAAATAATATGCTTGTAGTAGTAGGCTAAAGTTAAATTATTTAGTATGCACTAATTAAAGGGGCAGAGCTTTAAGAGACATTTTAGCTTTTATATTTTATAAGATATATTTTTTGTAAGAACCACAATTAGTAAATATATTTCAGTGAATAAGTTATTGTTCAAATCTGTATATAAATATGTACATAAAGTGTTGTAATTATATTGTAAAATGGATGGATGGATGGACGTTTAAAACAAAACTGTTATTATTAATTAGTAAGTATACATTTTTTGAGCCTTTTTAGAGAAAATCACATCATTGTAGTAAATTATGCAAATTACTCGATGATGTCATGGTGACCACGCCCATAGCCACGCCCCCACCGCCACAGGTATCTTGGCAGTTTATAGGAAACACTGCCGAGGTATGTACCGAACCGAAATTTTTGTGTACCGTTACACCCCTAATATTTACAAAACTCATACCAAAACACAAACAATAGGTTCTTAAAAGAACTTGCCAAAGATGATTAAGAAAAAATGGTATTCACTAAAAATGATACGTTGGCTTCATTGAAGCTGTAATTGTTTCAAAGTTTTACAAATAAAACTGTAAATTGAAGTGCCATTTAGGAAAACACATACATGGTGTTGTTCAATCAGCCAAAAGTGTATTTTATGTTTACAAGTGAGAAGTGATCACCTTCATGGATTTTCTCCAAGACTTCCTCATTTTTGTAGTTTTCGTAAACCTTCACCTCAAAGTTTAGCGCCTTCAGCCTGGAAGAGACCAAAATACAGCGTGATGCATCGCAGGAAGCTAGGGGAAAAAAGGAGAGATTTACGGTACCTGATCTCTAATTTGTAGCGGTCCATGTCGGTTCCGTGGCGGTCGTTCAAGCCCAGACGCCAGAAGAAGCGCTCCTGGTTGAAAATGAGCGCCAGGCCTCGACGTTGGTAATCCATCTTGTACTCCTGGCGGGGGTCCAGAAGCGCCTCGCTTTGGGAACATTGAACATCGCTCAATGAGAACCAAAAGGTGGACGTATCGAACGGTGAGGTCTACCTTGTGAAGGCGTCCGTCTCCGTCAGATTCAGGCTGCGTGTCGCTGAAAGACGTGACATGATGACAATGAACACATGACCACATTGCACAAGCGGGGGTGGGGGGGGGGGGGGTTGTCAGACGCCAACTACAGGTGCACAATAAGCACAAGCAGGCATTGTTGGGCCAGCTTAGAGTCCTGGCGGCCTTCAATAGATGGTGGAGAAAGATGACACCTCACCCAGCTTTTTGTTTTTTACAAAAAGAGCTGGGTTTTTTTTTTTAAATATATACGTTGCACTGAAATTAAATGACAACACCCCCAAAAGGATTACAAAATATTACCCACTTTTTAATTTAAATGACATGAAAACCATTTTAATACCTCCACCATGGCTTAAAAATGTACACAAAAGACGAGCCCTTTATAAAAAGGTCCCTATTTGGTCATCTGAATTTAAAAAGGCAAAAGAACCAATGCAAGGTAAGGACAATATTAAAAAAATTATACTTCAATACATTGAAAACAAATGTACTTGTAATATAGTGTAAAAATTCATCTGTAATTTTTAAAAATTTTAAACATTTTGATTTATTTTAATTCAATAAATTGTGGACGCAGTCGGATTCAGATCCAGATTCAATTTGACTTGACACGTGTAGACAAACACATATACCGTGTATTAAAAACATTTAATATTATATATTAAGACTAGGGATGTCCGATAATGGCTTTTTGCCAAAATATCCGATATTGTCCAACTCTTAATTACCGATACCGACATCAACCCATACCGATATATACAGTCGTGGAATTAACACATTATTATGCCTAATTTGGACAACCAGGTATGGTGAAGATATGGTCCTTATTTTAAAAATGTATAAAATAAAATAAGATAAATAAATTAAAAACATTTTCTTGAACAAAAAAGAAAGTAAAACAATATAAAAACAGTTACATAGAAACTAGTAATGAATGAAAATGAGTAAAATGAAGTGTTAAAGGTTAGTACTATTAGTGGACCAGCAGCGTGTGCTTACGGACTGTATCCCTTGCAGACTGTATTGATATATATTGATATATAATGTAGGAAGCAGAATATTAATAACAGAAAGAAACAACCCTTTTGTGTGAATGAGTGTAAATGGGGGAGGGAGGTTTTTTGGGTTGGTGCACTAATTGTAAGTGTATCTTGTGTTTTTTATGTTGATTTAATTAAAAAATAAATAATTAAAAACCGATACCGATAGTAAAAAAAAATACGATACCGATAATTTCCGATATTACATTTTAAAGCATTTATTGGCCGATAATATCGGCAGGCCGATATTATCGAACATCGCTAATTAAGACTTAGACTTAGACTAGACTTAGACTTCCTTTTTATTGTCATTCAAATTTGAACTTTACACTACAGATAAGAACGCAATGTTGTTGCATTAGCTCATGGTAGTGCAGGATAAAAGAGCAATAAGGTGCAGATAGAAATAAATACATTACTGTACAGATAAATATATTGCACTTTTGCATATGCATCCACTTGTATGGATGTATGTTATATTGTCCAGCCAGTTAATCCATTTTGGGGGGGAATTGAGGGGATAGTTATAATATTAATATTATTATACATAATAAAATAAATGACTAAACATATTGAAAATGTCTTCCCTATAAAAGGGTTTAAATGAAATTGCCAATGCAGTCTGGCTCAGATATGGTTTACAACTGGTGTGACACAAATGGGGCTATTGACAAACATATTAAATATAATATACTGACACAAACATAGTCTATTAAGATTCTGAGTACAACTATAATTAAAAAGTTGCATTTATCTTATTTTGCATAAATTAGCGGTGCAATTTAGACCAGGGGCCGTACTTATCAAGCTTCTTAGAGTGCCATTTTACACTTAAGTCCTGAGAATTTGCGAAATTTAGTCCTACTCTCAAACTTAAGAATAAAAGCTTTTTATCAACGTTCTTAAGTCTAAGAATCACTCCTACTCTCCACGATATTTAAGAGACCTTCAGAGGTGTCTTAAGTGGTTAGGAGTTGCCAGCAGGGGATGGCACTGAGGCGAGAGAGACGTGCGCCAACGTTCAGGGAACGGAACAATGTTTTGTTTTTTTTGATGACAAGCAGCTGATCAAACGGTATCGTTTAGACAGAGCGGGTATTATTTTTGTCACAGATTTAATACTTTTCGATTCCTTGTTGATTTCTGCATGTGTCTGCAGTGGGCTAGTATATATAGAGCCACCCACACCAGTTTCAAATTAGTTGCCTAATTAATGAATTGGAAAGAAAATGTTATGACAGTAGCGTATGTGTGTGGCCGTGAGGTGAGTGACGTCAGTGAGTGTGTGGGCGAGAGAAGAGAGGGAGCGGTAGCGTGAGTGCCGGCGGGGACTAGTTTGTTTTGTATTATTTTGTAGTTTATTGTCAAAATATACACTCCCATTGTCCACTTAAATATTTCCAAGATATTTCTTTATTCTTAGACAAGGGATTCCCTTCCGTGATTGGTCATTTCTATGGACACAGAAATGACGTCACCTAAAATTGCGTTTACGGCACATAGTAATGTCGTAATTCAGCTCTGAGTGTGACACTTAAGATTCAGTCCTACACTTCGCTGAAAGTGTGAGTAAGACGCTTGATAACTAACTTTTAAGTGCAGCTTTCAGCCAAGAATTTATTTACTCTTAAGTCAACTCTTAGCAGACTTCTTAGGAGTCATTCTAAGAAGCTTGATAAGTACGGCCCCAGATCTGGATTAAACTTGGTTGGACACATACTGTGTCAATACACTTATCACTTTTCATTCAAATAGGTGAAAGTTAAACTGATTTGATTGAAAACTAAATACAAAATTGTTTTTATGTTTAAACAATTTGGGCTTTTTTTTTTTTTACAACTCCATCAATAATTCATTATTTTGTTGAATTGTATTAATTATATAAATAATACACTTTTACAGTATTAAAAATGACAAAACAGTTAAATACAGACAAACAATATAATTTGTTCCATCGTGTTATATTGCAGGAAGTGATGATACGAGCATATGTTTATTGATTTATTACATTTAAAAACAATTGTTATATAATAAGATAAATGTAATAAACGTAAATAGTTAATTTGCAATTTTAGCAATCTTGCAGGTGAACCGCGAGCATTTAGAGCAGACCTGGGCAAATGAAGGCCCGGGGGCCACATGCGGCCCGTTGAGCTTTTCAATCTGGTCCGCCGGACATTCCCAAATATTTTTTTTAGATCTTTAAGATGTAAAGTGTAGCTGCCATTATGATGTGCAGTCATGTTTTCTAATGACTGGAAGTCTTCAACTATACTAAGTCTTTCAATGCTTGGAATCTGCACTTTTGCATGATATTTTAGTGACTAGTGTTGTCCTGATACCAATATTATTTTGATACTTTTCTAAATAAAGGGCACCAAAAAAATTGAATTATTGGCTTTATTTTAACAAAAAATCTTAGGTGTGGCGGACCGGTACTTTTCAGAGGCGGTATGGTACCGAATATGATTCATTAGTATCGCGGTACTATACTAATACCCGTATACCGTACAACCCTACTAGTTACTATGGTAATCTACGTCACAGCAGCTCAGACGAGGCACCAAGCAGTGTGGGTGGGGAGCGTTTCCACAGAGCCTGAAATGTGGGTGTCAGGGACAGACGCGGAAGGAGATTTTTACAAGAAAGTTCTAAAGCTTAGTGATATATCACATATATCAGATTGTAGATGTTTGTTGTTTTTTTACCCTTCACGTTCATATTTCCCTGCTTTTGTTGCATTTTTGTTGAATGTTCTCAATATTCAGGGTTTTATCGTTCATAGAAAAAAATTATATTCCATTCCGTTTTTAATGCGGTCTGTCATAACATTTTTAGCATTCAATCAGACTTTATTGTGAGGTTTTGTATTAGTTTTCCTAAAAATAGATATACCGGCCCCCAGACACATTTATTTCTCTAAATGTGGCCCCCGAGTCAAAATAATTGCCCAGGCCTGATTTAGAGTGTACTTTACACTGAATCATCAGGTATTTAAACTGCATACACAGGGCTCGTTGAGTTAGTTAATCATTAAAAAAAAGTATATTTGTTTCACTTTCGACGTCTTTATCTTTTGCTTAAAATAGGAGTTGTAGTCTGTTTTAAACTTAAAAAAAAAAAAAAAAAAAGCTTACCTGTGCTGTCTGTGGTGGTTGTGTTGTCCATGGCGACACGTTTTGCTTAAAAAGGAAAGAACAAGAAATAATTAAGATTTGGAAAAAAAAAAAAAAAAGTATCTTTATGCTACTTTTTTGAAACATTGAAAAAGGCGTGACCGTTGACAGCGTTCACACGTAAACAGCCAGCCTACAACTTCATTGTCACTTTTCACGGACTCGCAGGTGTTTCTCCGTCCTCCCGCAGACGACAATGTAAGAATATATTTAGTCTCGATGTCGTAAAGAAGTTTTACCTGGCCGGTTGTCTCCTGTCACGTACGACATGTTTGCACCTTCGTCCTCACTGAGTGACTCACTCCCACAGGCCCCGCCTCCTCCACGCTCATTGGTCAAGTGGCGGATAACGATTGGCCGCCACGTCTGCCAATCAACACGCTCTCCTCCGCATTGGCCCTACATAGCCCACACTTCAAACTAATAACATGTAATAATTACACACACAAGGACATCTGAAACAAATATAGCTATTTGGTTTGTTTACAAGAGTGACGTGGAGTTTCACATAATGAAGGACAAGTTACAAACTTGAATCATTCCCTTTGTCTCCTAACAAGGCTTCTTCCTTCCTGGTTTCCTCCTGCTCGTAAGGACTTCCTTGGCGTCACTTTCCCCACTTGTCTGACTTCAAGGCTCGACTTCGTCCTGTCTCCTTCTCGTGTTCTCCATAGTTCTTTGATCAAACGGGAGATAAACATAGATTCACTAATTACAGACCAGTGTCACTGCAGTCACAATTTTCTAAAATAATTGAAATAATACTTGTAGAACAATTAGACAGTTTTATTGAAAAGAACATGCTGTTGAGTGCAGGGCCGGCCCGTGGCATAGGCCGTATAGGCAAATGCTAAGGGCGCCGTCCACCAGGGGGCGCCACGCCAGTGCCACAAATGTTGGAGAAAAAAATAAAAATAAAAAAATAAGTTGGTACTATTATTTCTAAATCCAAAAAATAATCCCACGTTAATTAAAATGCAAAGTAACGCCTATTTAATAGAAATATTATTTGTTACAACATTACGCCCCCCCCTTTCACTTATTAACAATATTAACTATATGTGTTGAACATGCTTGTATTATCATTAAACACCTTTAATGTATTAACAATATTAACTATATGTGTTAAACATACTTGTATTATCTTTAAACACCTTTCACTTGTTAACAATATTAACTATATGTATTAAACATTCTTGTATTATCATTAAACACCTTTAATGTATTAACAATATTAACTATATGTGTTAAACATGCTTGTATTATCTTTAAACACCTTTCACTTGTTAACAATATTAACTATATGTGTTGAACATGCTTGTATTATCTTTAAACACCTTTCACTTATTAACAATATTAACTATATGTGTTGAACATGCTTGTATTATCATTAAACACCTTTAATGTATTAACAATATTAACTATATGTGTTAAACATGCTTGTATTATCTTTAAACACCTTTCACTTATTAACAATATTAACTATATGTGTTGAACATGCTTGTATTATCTTTAAACACCTTTCACTTATTAACAATATTAACTATATGTGTTAAACATGCTTGTATTATCTTTAAACACCTTTCACTTATTAACAATATTAACTATATGTGTTAAACATACTTGTATTATCTTTAAACACCTTTCACTTATTAACAATATTAACTATATGTGTTAAACATACTTGTATTATCTTTAAACACCTTTCACTTGTTAACAATATTAACTATATGTGTTAAACATGCTTGTACTATCTTTAAACACCTTTAACTTGTTAACAATATTAACTATACACTACCGTTCAAAAGTTTGGGGTCACCCAAACAATTTAGTGGAATAGCCTTCATTTCTAAGAACAAGAATAGACTGTGGAGTTTCAGATGAAAGTTCTCTTTTTCTGGCCATTTTGAGCGTTTAATTGACCCCACAAATGTGATGCTCCAGAAACTCAATCTGCTCAAAGGAAGGTCAGTTTTGTAGCTTCTGTAACGAGCTAAAGTGTTTTCAGATGTGTGAACATGATTGCACAAGGGTTTTCTAATCATCAATTAGCCTTCTGAGCCAATGAGCAAACACATTGTACCATTAGAACACTGGAGTGATAGTTGCTGGAAATGGGCCTCTATACACCTATGTAGATATTGCACCAAAAAGCAGATATTTGCAGCTAGAATAGTCATTTACCACATTAGCAATGTATAGAGTGTATTTCTTTAAAGTTAAGACTAGTTTAAAGTTATCTTCATTGAAAAGTACAGTGCTTTTCCTTCCAAAATAAGGACATTTACATGTGACCCCAAACTTTTGAATGGTAGTGTGTGTTAAACATGCTTGTATTATCATTAAAAAATCTTTAACTTGTTAACAATATTAACTATATGTATTAAACATTCTTGTATTATCATTAAACACCTTTAATTTATTAACAATATTAACTACATGTGTTAAACATGCTTGCATTATCATTAAACACATTTAACTTGTTAACAAAAACATATATTTCGATGGGTTCCCACTTCTCTGTGAGCGCTTTGAGTATCTAACAATAGAAAAGCGCGATATAAAATCTAATCCATTATTATTATTATATTTTATAAATAAGTAAGTATAAATTATACATATGAATGAGGTAGATCCCCACGACTTGATCAATTGAAAAGTAGCTGGCCTGCAGAAAAAGTGTGAGCAGCCCTGCTATAGATCGTTCTATATTATTGTCCAAGTTGCATTCATTTGGTGTGAGAGGAGTAGTTTTACACTGGCTAAGAAGTTATTTACATAATAGATAAGAGTTTGTGGATTTTGTGGGTAATACATCTCAACAAATGAGGATTGAATGTGGAATCCCACAAGGTTCGGTTTTGGGACCAAAATGGTTTATTTGATATATTAATGATATATGTGAGGTATCAAAGTTATCGAAATGTGTATTATTTGCGGACGACACCAACTTTTATAGTTCGGGACATGACTTAAAAGCATTATCAAACATTATTGAACAGGAAATGATTCAACTTAAGAGATGGTTTGATGTCAATAAATTATTGTTAAATGTGAAAAAAAACAACATTTATGATTTTTTGTAAAAGGAAAAGGGAGGAAACGATCAAACTGATGGAATTGATATTGAAAGGGTTTCTGAACTTAGATTTTTAGGAGTGATACTCATATTGCACATGTACGGAAAAAGATGTCTAAGAGTATTTTGATATGGTATGTCAAATCATCACTTGATTAAAGTACAGTGTTTTATTCTTCTATATTCAAACAGTGAACAGCAGACCTGGGCAAAATACGGCCTGTGGGCCACATTTAGATTGGGCCCCCTAAGATTTTCAATCCGGCCCACCTGACTTTCTACATCATTTTTTTAGACCATCCATCCATCTTCTTCCGCTTATCCAAGGTCGGGTTGCGGGGGCAGCAGCCTAAGCAGGGAAGCCCAGACTTCCCTCTCCCCAGCCACTTCGTCCAGCTCCTCCCGGGGGATCCCGAGGCGTTCCCAGGCCAGCCGGGAGACATAGTCTTCACAACGTGTCCTGGGTCTTCCCCGTGGCCTCCTACCGGTCGGACGTGCCCTAAACACCTCCCTAGGGAGGCGTTCGGGTGGCATCCTGACCAGATGCCCGAACCCCCTCATCTGGTTCCTCTCCATGTGGAGGATGTGTCATTTTTTTAGATCTTTAAAATCAAAACTGTCGCCGCCATTATGATGTGCAGTGCGGTTTTTAAATGACCGGAAGTCTTGAACAATAAAAAGTATTTCAAGGGTTGAAATCTGCGCTTTTGGGTCTTATGTCACTGCAACTCAGACCAGGAACAAAGCAGAGTGGGCGGGGCTTGTTTTCAGAGCAGCCAGCCCCAAACACATGTGTCAGAAACAGATTTTTACAACAAATTTCTGCATAAAAGTGAGAATATATCATATTGTAGGTGTTTATTTCCCTTTGCATTCATACTTAGCTGGTTTTTTTGACATTTTTGTTGTGTTTTGCTTGATTGTAAAAGATGTTGATGCAGGAGCTGGTCTGAGAAGTAAAAGAGGAGCGACGTTCATATGTTGTTAATATTCAGTGTTTTATTGTTCATAGTTAATATTGTCAATCACACTTTATTTTAATGTACATTTTGGGTGTATCATGCAGTAAAAAAACCTGTAAAATTCAATTCTGTTTTTTTGAGGTGGTCTGTCATAACTTTTTTAGAATTCTATGGGACATTGTGACTTTTGGTATTAGTGTTCCTGGAAAAAAGGGAGCCAAACACATATAGTGTACAGCAGATTTTTACAGCTAAATGTGTATATATCATTTTTACACGCATACACATTGGGCCCTCAGACACATTTTTTCTTTCAATGTGCCCCCCCCGAGTCAAAATATTTGCCTAACTCTGGTGTACACACTGCAAAAAGTCAGTGTTCAAAAACAAGAAAGAAAAACAATTAGATATATTTTATTTGAACTAAGCAAAATTATCTGCCAATAGAACAAAAACACTCGGCTTGTCAAGACTTTACAAAACAAGTTAAATTAGCTAACCTCAATGAAGCCAAAAATAGCTTAAAATAAGTATATTCTCACTAATAACAAGTGCACTTTTCTTGGTAGAAAAAAAAAGAGACTATTTTGCTCAATATGTTGAAAAATATTCTTAAATGAAGTAAATGCTAGGGCCATTATCTTGACATAATGATATGCGCTCCGCATCATTTTTTTTTTCATGCTTGAAGTAAGAAATGATGACTTTAAAAAAGTAGTTTTCTACTTGTGAGTGTTGATGACACAACAGTTGATATTCTAGTTTCAAGCATGTTTTACTCAATATAGCTCATCAAATCTCAGCAACAAGCTGTAATATCTTACTGACATCATTTAGGAGCAAAACACTTAAAACAAGTAAAACACTAACATCAAATCTGCTTAGTGAGAAGAATGATCTTATCAGACAGAAAATAAGCAAATATCACCCTCATTTGAGATATTTTATCTTACTTAGATTTCACTTTTTGCAGTGCAGTAATGTTACAGAGGCCAAACATATTGAGTATACTTGTTAAACATATTGAGTATACTTGTTAAATAAATATTGAGTATACTTGTTGAATAAATATTGAGTATACTTGTTAAATAAAACCTTTAGCTTGTTTTTAATGAACCCATAGGCCTACTAAACTACTGTATGTTAATGTTGTTTATTATGGTGGGACTTGGAGAGCCAAGTTTTTTATGAGGGAGTACTTGGTGGGAAAAGTTGGAGAACTGCGATCTTATTCTTGAAAATATTAAGTGTTTTATAATAAATATTTTCCGATGTAAAGGAAATGCAGGAAACATTCTTTCGTTTGAGTAGTTAGTTTTTCTTTAGAGCTTGAAAAAAAACTAATCTGTCGCGTGTAGCTGGCAAATAAAGAATAACAAAAAAACTCTTGACAATCATCAATACATTAATTGTTCATTTTAATGACATTTCAATGCAGGTTTTGGCAAGAAACAGTTTCCTTACTTCAATTGTGCATTTTTTCCTAACCAATTAGAACATCATAAATAAAATGATAATTTCAATATTTTCTCAGTTATAATCAGTTGCCTTCAATTTAATTGTAGGCCCAGTTTGCAGTTACGGCTGCCTTCAAGGTGGTGCTACTAACTGGTAAACACTTTGGCCCTTCATTGAATTTCTATCATTTTATATTTCAACAAACAGATGGAAAACTTGCTTTGCATTTAGAAACCAAGCAGACACTATTTTTGCTATTGCAGCTATCATTTCAAATAGGGTTCAAATTACGCCCAAAATGGCTTTTTTTCATCAAACAACATTCAGTTAAGAAAATATTTTTTGCAAAAATGATGAAGTCTATTATTGCCAAGGTTCCAGGTTTTAATAAGTGGGGCAGCCTTGCATTTAACGTCTAAAATGTTTAAATGTGTGGTTCACCCACCAGTTGGACCAGCCTATTAAACAGTGAAAAGACAATAAATTAATAAATGCATATGAAATTATTTACAGGCTATTAATGGAGGCTAAGAATATTCATAAAGTCCTGTGTCTTAGAAAACATGTGACTCTAGTATCCCTGAGGAAAAAAAACAAAACATATCAGGAATTTGTCCCAATTTCCTCCACACGCTTGTTATCACAGCTCCTTCTTCACCTCGTACTGACATATGCAAGAGTCCCGCTGGCTGTCCAGGTAAGGTTTGCATCCCAAATGCATCACGGCGTCAAACAGCAGCGTTACAGCCGACTCGCACGCTGACCGCAAACATACAGAAGAAAAGTGCATTTAGTGCTGTGTAGATTACAACTTACACAGGCTTGTGCTCAACATTGAACTGGCAATTTCAATGGGGGGGAAAAAAAGGCCAATTGCACCCTCTGCTGGACACGTCAAGCAATACAGCAGGAGAACACATTTATCCACAGTGATGTCAAAAGTTGTTTTTTATAATCCCCCCCCCAAATAGAGACATTTTGCAACCTTTTCGTAATTTTACAAAACCAGCAGCTAAATAGTGCAATTTTGCGTTTTCTCAACCAATAGTGGATAAATCAGAATAGTTTTATTGCCATTGTTTGAGAACGGGTTCACAAACTAGGACTTTTTCTTGGTGCAATCGTGCAACATAAAACACATATGACACAGATTTGGTAATAAATGTGTCTTGTTAATGGTTTTCTCCACCTGTTACGGTAGTGAGCACATCATAAGACTTGTTATTGCTTTTTAAGATGGCAGTGGTCAAATTGTGGCACTTTGGAATCGTCCTTTCAAAAAAAGAGCTGTCAAATTGTGCAACTTTTTATTTATTTTTCTCAAAATTAGTTGTCAAATTGTGCGACCTTTGGTTTTCTCTAATTTATTGGTCAAATTCTGCAACTTGTTATCTATTTTCTCAAAAATGGTTGAAGTGTTTGAACTTTTAATTCATTTTTCTCAAATAGCAGTCAAATTGTGCTACTTTTTATTAGTTGTCTCTTGGGACGTAAGAATTTGGTACTGCAGTTATTGTTACTAAAATGAACCCGGTTATTATTATCGCGGTAATGTTAAATGTGCTGAAAAAGTACTGTGGAGAATGCATATATATGTTTAAGAGTTATTTCTTTATTCATAGTCATGTTTAAAGCAGCTAGTGTTTTTCCATTTGTACTCTTTCTATTTTTTCATTTTATGTCTGCAAGTAAACTGTTTGTGTTACCTTGAAGACTTGGAATGTAGGAGTTGGAGTACTCCCTTATATCTTATCTGTAGTAGAACAATGAGCCTGTATTCCTTTCTGTAGAGGGTGGGGGCTGTTTGCGTATTCAAAAAGTTGTCTCTTCCTGTTTGAATGAGAGATCAACTAGAGCAGCCGATACCAATGTATTGATTAAGTTGATCTCCCAAAGCTTTGGAATAAACTACAAAATATTCCAATTCTGTCTTGAAGGTCCTTCTTACTCAGTATATACAGTATGTCATCGAAAGAACTTGGGATTGACAAGTAACTTAGATTCCCTTGGAGGACGCACCAGTACTCATGGCTACTCTTACATACACATGGCTATCAGCGCTCTAAATGGCAGCTAGCAATCAGCACGCTATCCTGGCAGATAGCGATTGGTGCACTAGCTGGCAATGAGCGAGCTAGCATCCCAAAGTTGTCTCCTACATAGAGGTCTTAGTGGAGTTTGTCCTACTAATAGAAAGGTTGCTGCCTCAACGGGCTGCAGTAGAAAGAGAAAATGAACAAAAGGTAGCAAATATCAAACCTTGGACACTTTGGGCCAATCCCAGAGTCCTCTGCACGTTCCTGCAAATGGTCTCCAGGCACTCCTGGAACTGCTCGTCACAGTCGTGCTTGTCTCGGCCGCAGGTGTCATAGCAACGGTCGTGCTGGTTGCAGCATTTGGTCATGGAGGGGAAGCCCACGTCCATCTGGGAGGACAACGCAGGAAACATCACAAGTTCCTCATTATTGCGGTTGAGTGGCGGGGGCACCTGGGATAGGCACCCATCTACATTTCTGCCAGTGGGTGCTCGGTGTGTGTGTATTAGTGTTGTACCCATACCAATATTTTGGTAGCGGTACCAAAAGTATTTCTGTACTTTTCTAAATAAAGGGGACCACAAAAATGTACGTAATTATTGTCTTTATTTTAACAAAACAAATTAATTCATGAAACATATGTTTATTATTGCAAGTTTGTCCTTAAATAAAAGAGTGAACATACTAGACAACTTGTCTTTTAGTAGTAAGTAAACAAACAAAGACTCCTAATTAGTCTATGCAGTAACATATTGTGTCATTTATACACCTATTATTTTGTACACATTACGAGGGACAAGTGGTAGGAAATGAATGTGTCTGTGTTTACCAACAACAAGACATCATGGCGGAGCCGAAGTCGAGGTTCTTAACATGGAGATATTCTGTCTACTTTTCTTTTGTCGAGCACAAAGAAAAGAACATTTTAGTTAAATGTAAGTTGTGTCTTGGATCAGAGACCCTATCTACTGTCCAAAACAGCAATTCAAATCTGCTGAAACAGCTACAAAAGCAACATGTTTCAACGAAGCTAGTAAAGAGAGAGACACTTCACCGTGGGCGGGATGGGGGGGGGGGGGGGGGTTTGGTGGTAGTGGGGGTGTATATTGTAGCCCGGAAGAGTTAGAGATGTAAGGGATTCTGGGTATTTGTTCAGTTGTGTTTATGTAACGGTAGGGGTGTAACAGTACACAAAAATTTCGGTTCGGTACGTACCTGGGTTTAGAGGTCACGGTTCGGTTCATTTTCGGTACAGTAAGAAAACAACAAAATATACATTTTTGGGTTATTTATTTATCAAATTTGCAAAATCTTCCACCAAAAACATTTTTCTTAGTGTAATATTTGATGTGAAGTAATGGGAACCTTGGATAGGTCAATAATTCATAATAACATTGATTTTGATTCAATATTATGTTTTGAGCGAAAGAAAAAAAAACAGCTTTGTTTTATTAGTCAACATTGCAACTTTTTCTAAATGACATTTAACCTTTAAGCTTTTTTATTTCACTTTTGTTATGTTTTTGTTTATTTGAATAGTATTTTTAGAATGTGCCGTGGGCCTTTAAAACATTAGCTGTGGGCCGCAAATGGCCTCCGGGGCACACTTTTGACACCCCTGCTATAGATAATAAAAAATTAAATGTGATAAATCTATGGATAAAAAGCAGAGCCTGGCGACGCATGCGCGTTTATCATAACTCTCTCTCTCTCTCTGTCTCTGCCCCTCCCTCACCAATGCTGCTGTTTGTTTTGTTTTTAACCCCTTCTTAACCCTGAACGTACATTGAAAATACACGCAACCCTAACTCCAAATGCCGGACATTTGAGGCATTTAAGAAACTCCGCCCTGACAGCTCCGCAAAAGAGGACATGTCCGGTGAAAAGAGGACGTATGGTCAGTCTATCCTAGCCCGTTAGCTGCTAGCATGCCGTGTGTTGTGCCTCGGTGTGCATTGTTTACACAACGTGCGTTACGCTACTTAATATGTCCGGGTGGAAACTCGTTCGGTACACCTCCGAACCGAACCGGAACCCCCTTACCGAAACGGTTCAATACAAATACACGTACCGTTACACCCCTGTGTGTTACGGTGCGGATGTTCTCCCGAAATGTGTTTGTCATTCTTGTTTGGTGTGGGTTCACAGTGTGGCGCATATTCAGGCCTGGCCCTAACCAATCTGGCGCCCTAGGCAAGATTTAGGTGGCGCCCCCCCACATCGGCAGTGAAGTGTATATACTCACAAGAAACCAAATAGCTTTGTCTTTGACCTTTTTTTTTACTTAAAGCAAATTAACATATATGAGAATGTTATGTTATGATTATCTTTAACCGAATCACAGCAGTGCTCAAATTAAAAAACAGCATTCCCTCTCATGTGATATTGCTTAATTAACATTAATGATGTGCACTTTAACAACTAGGCTTACAACTATACCTAATATATAAAGGGGTGGAAAAGTGACTATTACCTGCAGGGCAAACATTAGCTAACCAGACGGCAATAACAATGTAAACAAAAAACACCTGCTTAAAAGATCTAATACAAATGTCCCTGAGGAATGTAAGGTGGGAGTACTGTAATTACCTAACGTTACATTATTATTTTCCATAATTTAACCCCCTCCACAATATTAACCCGACGTTAAAACAGAACTAGCAATTTATTGATTAGCAATTGCTGAATCATGTAACATTAGCTTAATGCTAAAAAGCCAGGTTACTATCACATTCTGTAACAGACAAATAATTTCATGTAGGCTAACGTTACCTACCTGCTACCTCTGTCTTTTTCTCGTTTCTCCTCCTCTTCTTTTCTATTTTTTCTTCCCTGGGCACCTGACAGTTTTGGCCGTTTTGACATTTTGTGTTGATTTTTTGATGTGGTAAGAGTCATGATACGGGAAGGGAGGGGGCGCACCGTGCGGGGGGATGGGGCGTAATGTTGTAACAAATAATATTTATATTAAATAGGCTTTACTTTGCATTTTAATTAACGTGGGATTATTTTTTGTATTTAGAAATAATAGTACCAACTTTTTTTTTCTTTTTTTCTCCAACATTTGTGGCACTGGCGTGGCGCCCCCTGATGGACGGCGCCCTTAGCATTTGCCTATACGGCCTATGCCACGGGCCGGCCCTGCGCATATTTGTAACAGTGTTAAAGTTGTTTATACGACCACCCTCAGTGTGACCTGTATGGCTGTTGACCAAGTATTCACTTTTGTGTGTATGCAGAAGTGACTGTGCCGGCACGCTGTTTGTATGGTGTGAAAGTGGACGCGTGGACAGGTTGTAGAGGACGCTAAAGGCAGTGCCATCACGGCACGCCCTTAACATTGTTGTTGAAAATCGGGAGAAATTCGGGAGAATAGTTGCCCCGGGAGAGGCACTGAAATTCGGGAGTCTCCCGGGAAAATCGGGAGGGTTGGCAAGTATGGCTTATTATGGTACCTGGAATCCAAAGAGCGGCGTTCCACAGCCGTTGGGTGGCGGCGGCTTGTACCCGGGCCGAGGCGCCGCCTTGTAACCTGGCAGAGAGGAGCAAAGGTGAATTGTTATCTGCGTGTTGGAGATAAAGACGCAATGTACCAACACTACTCCATTTAGGGAGCTTTATTGCCTTTTTTTTTTTAACCCTCACTGGCAAATGTCGTCATCGTTATAATAAGTATTTAGACAATGATTGGTTGATGGCAGAGTCACGTGACCTGACAGTCGCCAACGTAGTGACATTAAAAATAGATATTAAAATGTTATCTTACCGTCGCTACAACGGTAATGACACAAGCCGTCGTCGCCGCCAAACAAGTCTAGCGCCGCATTAAGATAGGTGTCTATCTTATGGATGCCATTACGGATAGTTTTAAGAGTCATTCTCCAGTCGGGAGTCTCCGCTTGTTGTCCGCAGGCTGACACACGCGAGAACACGACCAGGAGGACAACCACATGGCAGCAGCTAGTTGTTAGCATGGCCCACTTAGGTAGAAAAACAAAAAGAGTACGAAGGGAATTATTAAAAGGCAGTTTGACGTCGTCTTGGCGACATTTCGACTGTTTTCCTTCTCTCGGCACCGGAAGTGTACGGCGTTCATTTCCGGGTTGGGAGCAGTCACGTGACTCCCGGTAAGCCAACGACTTGACGTCGAAGCTGTCACGTGTGCAGTGCTTCCATCCGGTTTCGTTTTTTTCGTGAAGAAAATATCATCAAATAAAATGTATAAATAAAAGTTGAAAAAATAAAATAAAATAAAAAAAACCTTGCCCAAATGTTAAAAAAACAAACCCTTTTTTTTTTTTTTAAATAAACATTGCAAATATGTATAAACTGATTTTTCATGAAGGTTCGCTAACGCCACCGTGTGGACACAACAATAAAAAAAAAAAAACAAAGACTAAAAAAACAAAAAAATAAAATATATATATATCAAATAATGTTGCAATTTATAAATAAAGGTTTATAAAATACAAATATATACATTATATAAATATATATATATATACATACCATCAAATATAATTTTACCTTCGCAACATCATTATACTATTGGTTTTATATTCATAAATGTATGTTTCTCAATACCCGACCTGATTTTCTGTGCTTTTAAAAAAGAATTAGAACTTTACTTTACACACACACACACACACACACACACACACACACACACACACACACACACACAAACACACACATATATATATATATATATATATATATATATATATATATATATATATATATATATATATATATATATATATATTGCATTCTTCTTTAGTTGCTTTATTGGGTTTAAAAACCCCTGGCGCTGTTTTGTACTGTTTCTGTACTTGTTTTGATTATTATTATTTACTTGATTGTATGTAAATGTTGAATGTTATAAAGGTTTTAGAAAAAAAAAAAAAAAAAAAATCTAATCAAATATAATTTTACTTTTGCAACCTCATTATACTATTGGTTTTATATTCATAAATGTACATTCCTCAATACCCGACCTGTTTTTTTGTGCTTTTAAAAAAGAATTGGATCTTTACTTTAAAACGCTTTCTACCTCTAACAACCAAAAAGCTGTGAAAACTATGATGCTGTGTTCCAAATTTGGACTATTTACGGAACTTGTGTGAGCCTATGGCTTTACACATTGCTAAATATATATATTTTGCATTCTACTATAGTTACTTTGAGTTTACAACCCCCCTGCTGCTGTATTGTAATGTTTTTGTACTTGTATGGTGAACATTAAAAATAAAGATTTAAAAAATATATATATATATATATATATATATATATATATATATATATATATATATATATATATATACATACATAGATAGATATATCTATATAATCAAATAAAAATCAAATAAAAACAAAAACAATTGCATAAATGATACTCTCTTCATCAGACGCCTAGTGATATAATTAAACATGTTTCAAATAATGGGAATGTAAATGTGAAAATGAAGAACAAATGTAGTGTACACTTTCATTACTAAATACAGAATAATTGAATCAACAATAGCAGGCAGCGAGAAACACCCCCAGGCAATAATAATAATATTACTTTATTTCAATGATAAGCGAGCATTGAAGAAAATCAGTATCTTCTATAATTATTTAAATAACTGCATAAACTTCCAACATTCAAACATGAAAATGTACATCTGCATCAATAAGTTCATTTGTAGCAATGAGAGGATTTCTCCTCTGTTCTGATCCAGTGTTCTTCATCCATTCCACAGGTGTGGCTAAACCACACTCCGTCCAAACTGATGATGTCTTCAAGCGGGTCATGCTGTAAGCTGATTGGTGGTTTTAAACAACAAGGAAGTGGATGTGTTCACTACTACAAGCACACAGCTTATAATCAAGCATCCTTTCTGCACCAGGAGAATGGGAAAAAAATAGTTTTTCTCCGGAATGTTCATTTCTTCTTTAAATGTGAGGCGAACATGAAGAGGGAATTTTTAAACTTCCAACATTAGAGCTACATTATTTCAATAGGGTTTTTATTTTGTGATTGCACCTAGTGTAAAGGTCATTTCTTAAAAAACATGAACGTACACATCTATTCATATATATTTAAAAGATCTAACAGTGTCTTGGAGACTAACTCACCCGCCTCTAAAGAGGCTATTTAGTCTGTCTAGCTCCTTGCAGTTGTCCATTGTCATGAGCTCGGCCTTCTTGCGCATGCGCTCGTCTCTGTACACCTTGGCGGCATACAACAGGTCTGTTTCTGGAGGAAAACAACCACCAAAACATCAGACATGAAAAGATACATTAAAACAAATCATAGTGATGGATAATAATCATGTAGGCTTTATGTGGCCCTATTTTGGTCTTTAATAAAATTAATCTATTATTAATATTTATTTTTTTCTTCGTCCAGCTCCTCCCGGATATTATTATTAGACTCCTGAAGAGCCCCATCACACTAAACCAGACCCGCGGCTCTTTAGTACCGCCCTTGTTGCTACCTGTACCTCTTTCAGAGATGTGTGAAAATGGAAAAAGATTAAGAAAAACATTTATTTTTTATTTTATTTATTTTTTTTTTTTTTGTCCTGTCCAGCTTCTCAGGCAAATCATATAGCAGATGTAGATGCCCATATAGGCTGTTCACATTGACTTTACAAAAGAGAAGTGTAGGATACTTCTCTTGTTGCCTTACTTGTATTTGACTTTATTAAATGTATTTATATTATCATTTGGTGCAGCCGGGCCGGAGCAGGAGGGGATAGAAAGAGGAAAAAAAGGAAGACAGAGGGGGGAATTGTGGGGACAGGAGGGGGATTAGACAGAGAGACAACAACAACAACAACAACAACAATAGAGCAACATCAGCAAATACAACATGTACAAATATGATGGTAAAAGTAATAGCAAATAAGCAGTTAGCGAAAATAAAAAATAATACAGAAATGACAATGAGCATTATTACACTACAAATGGAGCAATACAAAAAACATTTATTTTTTGTTATATTTTCTGTAGGAGACCGACGACTTGACACAAACCTTCCTAATTGTTAGAAATGTCACTGTTTAAATTAAACATGCTTCACTGATGAGAGTATTTGGCAAGCTTAAAAGTTAAATGTCATTTAGAAAAAGTTGCAATGTTGACTAATAAAACGAAGCGGTTTGTTTTTTTCTTTCAAACTGTCATTGCTCAAAACATAATATTGAATCAAAATCAATGTTATTATGAATTATTGACCTTTGCAAGGTTCCCATTACTTCACATCAAATATTACACTAAGAAAAATATTTTTGGTGGAAGATTTTTCAAATTTGGTAAACAAATAACCCAAAAATGTATATTTTGTTGTTTTCTTACTAAACCAAACCGTGACCTCTAAACCGAGGTACGTACCGAACCCAAATGTTTGTGTAGCGTTACACCCCTAGTTGAAAGCAATACTTACATTGAATTGTTTGACAAAGGCGGACTAATCTACTGTCATGTAGTTATTTTGATGGCTCTCTGTGTGAAAGAGGCTTAAGATCACTCACTTGTCTGTCTCTCCTTCCAACAGTTACTCCTCACATTGGACACGTAGTCTTCCTCCAGGTTTTTCTCGATCTGCTGCAACGCAGATCCTTTATATTCAGACTTGAAATCTTTGTTGACATAGTAATACACGTGCAGGTTTTCCGTCTGCCGCTTAATGGTCTGACCCGTGGAGCTGAAAAATGATTTATGGAGTCAATCCAGTGCATACATAATTAAAGTGTGTGTGCGTCCACCTACGGTCGAGAGTACAGGCTGTAGGGAAGAGGAGAAACCATCATCTGGCTGAGTATTGACACCAAGATCAGGACTACGATGGGCATCAGCTGAATGAACATTGAGAAACCACCCTGAAGAAACAAAAAAAAGCAGTTTGCAGCGTTGACAGTATGTGCAAAAACACACAATCCATTCACTTACATCTCCTCTTTCTTCTGTCCTCTCTTGTCGCTGGTCTGCGTGATGGCTGTAGCTCGTCCTGCCGTTGGTGAAGGTGTGCGCGCTCGCTGCACGAGGACAGATGTGCATTCACACTTTTTAGTTTGCATTATTTTCTTTGGTATGTCTGAGACTAAATGAACAAAACACAATCATTGACAAATCAGCAAACTTAATCAACAATTACAATACAATTGACATGCCTAAAAGCAGTGGGACAACATTACTTCTTCGATAAGCTCCCATTTACCATACAAATATAGCAGTATAGAATTATCAAGCATTATGCATTTAAAATAACTATAAAAAACATGTTAGAATCGATTGAATGCTACTTCATTATAATATAACAATTTCAATTCTTTTAATGTGGGGCGGTGTAGCTCGGTTGGTAGAGTGGCCGTGCCAGCAACTTGAGGGTTCCAGGTTCGATCCCCTAGTCACTGCCGTTGTGTCCTTGGGCAAGACACTTTACCCACCTGCTCCCAGTGCCACCCACACTGCTTTAAATGTAACTTAGATATTGGGTTTCACTATGTAAAGGCGTTTTGAGTCACTAGAGAAAAGCGCTATATAATTCAGTGTTTCCCATAAACTGCCAAGATACCTGTGGCGGTGGGGGCGGGGCTATGGGCGTGGTCACAATGACATCATCGAGTAATTTGCATAATTTACTACAATGATATGATTTTCTCTAAAAAGGCTCAAAAAATGTATACTTACTAATTAATAATAACAGTTTTGTTTGAAACATCCATTTTACAATATAATTACAACACTTTATGTACATTTTTATATACAGATTTGAACAATAAGTTATTCACTGAAATATATTTATTAATTGTGGTTCTTACAAAAAATATATCTTATAAAATATAAAAGCTAAAATGGCTCTGCCCCTTTAATTAGTGCATACTAAATAATTTAACTTTAGCCTACTACTACAAGCATATTATTTACCAGCAACATAAAGTGAAACAGAGGCAGAGGTGTCCTGCCACAGTCAGTAACAAATAAACAGAAAACAGTAGTGGTCAAATACAAATAAGGCAACAAGAGAAGTATCCTACACTTCTCTTTTGTAAAGTAAATGTGAACAGCCGATATGGGCATCTACATCAACTATATGATTTACCTGAGAAGCTGGACAGGACAAAAAAATTTAAAAAAAATAATTAATTTTTTATTTGTGGCGGACGTAATTCTTTCGTGGCGGGCCGCCACAAATAAATGAATGTGTGGGAAACACCGTAATTCACTTCACTAATTATATACATATATCTTTTTATAATTAAAATGGCCATTTATTACCATTAAATAGGGCTGGGCGATATATCGAATATACTCAATGTATCGCAGGATTGTCTCTGTGTGATATAGAAAATGACTATATCGTGCAACGTCATACGCCCTCGCCGAGCAGAGAGGTAGCGGCATGGGTAAAGTTAGCTGAGATGCTAGCGGAGTGGTGTGAGTGGTAATGCGAGATAAAGAAGGTGCAAATCTGGTAACAAATGAGGGAACAATAATTAATTCCCAAGAAAAACAGCACGGGGTGCTTTGTCTGGCGGTGGTTTGGCTTCAAGCGGGAAGATGTTGAACAGACAACCGTAATATGTCAAGTATGCGACAAAAGCGTTGCTACAAAAAGGAGCAGCACTACCAATTTGTAGCATCATTTGAAAAGTCACCCGCTAGAGAATGAAGAGTGCTTGAAACTCCGCATGTCAACATCTCCGTTCGGTGCCACACCCACAAAATGCCGGAGCAACCATTTCCACATCAACACCGTATGAAACAAATAGTCAACAACAGACGGAGATAACGTCCGCAGGAACCTACCACATAGTGAAGGACATACACTATTTGATGTCCTATTATGCAGCTCATTTTTATTTGACACTTCTTGAAATATCTTGTGTGACATCATGCACTAAAGTGCACTTTATTTGTTTTAAACTATTGTAGTGGCGTTCTGTACAAAAAGTGCACTTTAATTGAGTGTTGTTTTGATATGTCATCTTAGTGACATCATGCACAAAAGTTGCACTAATAGCTTGTTTTAAAATGTCTCTGACAATCTTGCACTTTGTTTTGAAATGACATGAATGTTTGTGCCACTGCTTAATAACTGTTTAATAAATACACTTTTAGTTGGGATTTCCCTCTCTGCATGAAAGTTTAAAATTAGCATATATTAATGAAGAAGAATGTTTGAATGTAGACACATAGAATCATCATACTGCTGTGATTATATGCATCAAGTGTTCATTCAAGGCTAAGGCAAAATATCCACATATATATCGTGTATCGGCCTAAAAATCTATGGCCTAAAAATATCCAGATATTAATAAAAGGCCATATCGCCCAGCCTTACCAATGTTTATTTTAATTCTGCCCTTAATGTTTTTTGATTAGCCAGACTCAATGTTACAGTATTACATTTAATACTCCATTCAAATAATTCTTAAACCATTTTTTAAAGTAATAATACCATAAAATAAATAAACTGGATCGGCATTCGTCCAATCAGATTTCTCAGCTGTTATTCCGTAATGTTTCCTCACATGAAGGGAATCCTCCTCCAAAGAACATGTTGAAGAGGTCCTCAGGTGTGATGTCAGCCTCGAAGCCTCTGTGGAAGTCAAAACCGTTGCCGGGAGAGTGGCCTGCCCCGCTTGGCTCCTCCCCTCCAGTGACGTCATACTGCCGTCGTTTGGCCGGGTTGCTCAGCACGGCGTATGCGTTACCGATCTCTGCGGGGACACGCTTGTTACAATGCCGGTTTGACATCATATACGATATCATCCAGGAGAAAAGATGTACTTTTAAAGGCCTCCGTCGCTCCAGGAGCTTGGTTCTTGTCTGGGTGGAACTTGAGGGCCAGTTTTCTGTAGGCCTTCTTGAGCTCCTCATCACTGGCCTCTTTGCTGACACCGAGCACTTCATAGTAGTCTTTGCAGCGCTTTATTCTGACGGAAAAACAAAGAAGGGTTAGGCCAATTAGGGCTGGGCGATGTGGCTGAAAACGGAATCACGATAACTGTTTTATATTGGTCGATATCCATTATTATTTTTATTTTTATGACCTGTGGTAAATAAAGAACAGGAGAAAAATATGTTAAATGTAAACATTTGTATTTGAAATGTAACCTTTGTCTAATTATAGCGCCCTCAGCTATAAAGGGAGAAAGAGAAGGAAATGCCAACACAACCATGGAAAGCACTTAATGTAAACAATATTCTAAAATCTAGGGGTGTAACGGTACGTGTATTTGTATTGAACCGTTTCGGTACGTGGGTTCCGGTTCGGTTCGGAGGTGTATTGAACGAGTTTCCACACGGACATATTAAGTAGCGTAACGCACGTTGTGTAAACAATGCACACCGAGGCACAACACACGGCATGCTAGCAGCGACCGGGCTAGGACAACATGTAAAAAGCCAGAGCTGGAAGACCCTCCTGCCTCGTTAAGATCTCCCGTTTGGGAAGACTTTGGCTGCGCGATACAACAATGGAGGACGGAGGTTTGCCGACATTGTTCAGCAGCTGCTTCTGACAACACGTCAAACATGCTAACCCATTTGAAGCGTCACCACCGCATTCAAGCAGCCTCTCCTCGGCGAGTCAGGCAGGGCTAAAGCAATAACAAATGTTTTTATAGCAGCAGATTTAAGACCATATTGCATTAAAAACTAGATTTTGACCCACTTCTATGGTGGAAGAACAATGAGCCCATATATCCTCTTACTGCCAAGTTAGCCAGGCTGGGGGGGAAATAAAAGTTAATCTGAGGCTGAGTTGACTTGAAACTGTTTAATGTTGCACTTTTTATATGTAGAAGAAAAGTTTTGTCATTTTATTTAATCTGAGCAACAACTTGAGGCAGTTTAATGTTGATTAACGTGGACCCCGACTTAAACAAGTTGAAAAACTTATTGGGGTGTTACCATTTAGTGGTCAATTGTAGGGAATATGTACTGTACTGTGCAATCTACTAATAAAAGTCTCAATCAATCAATCAAAAAAAGCACTTTATATGTAGAAAGGTTTTGTTAAGAAACCATTCTGAGCCTTATCTTATTTAGTTTTTATTGTATATATGTTGACCACATTAACCCTGACAATGGACCCTGTGTGTATATGTACGTTATGCCATTCTTTACACATTTGGTGAATAAATAACCAAAAAATGTATATTTTGTTGTTTTCTTACTGTACCGAAAATGAACCGAACCGTGACCTCTAAACCGAGGTACGTACCGAACCGAAATGTTTGTGTACCATTACACCCCAACTAAAATCACATCAGAAACTTCACAATAACTTCTTTAAATGGAGGTGCAAAAATAAGGAATGTGTAAGAATTGCTTAATACAGTGTAACAAAATAGTGCAAAGTGTGAAAAGTTGAGAAGAACAATTTTCTGCAGGTTTAGTGGCGGTGCCAAGTTATGGATTTGTAACAATACTTTTGGTCTGTTATTTCTATTTAGGTATGTAAAGTCATTTGTTATGCGGTGATTATTATTGAAATACTATTGGACCAAACTAATATTATTGTAAAGTGGCACATTTGTTATATTCTGTAATTTATTTTATTTATACAGTCCTGCACTTAAGTTCCTACCTTTTGTTTCCATATACCCGAATATGGAACGGACGAGGGTTGGAAAAAAGCGAGATGTGTTGCTTTGTTGTGGATCTTGAATAAAGTAGAGTCAAGCCTGTCCTGCCGTTGTGGTGCTTTTAGCAAGGAACACAACAAAACTAATTATTATCTGAACAACTCAACTGTAACCAAACCACCTCTGAGACCAAACATTAGGGTTACAGCTAGGGATGCTGCTATCGGTATTTTTTTTATCTAGCTGACCGTCGAAATATAACTCACATTCACTTCAAGACAAAAGGTAGATTATAATCATCTTGGAATAATCACAAATAAGGAAGCAACACCACACAAACGTTTGTAACACAACAATATTTTCTCCTAGTCCTCAAATTCATGCACGAATAATAAGAGTTAGTGTCACTTTTAAGTGAATGTCACTTAACTCACGACCGCATTACATCATGCTTCATCAACTCGACCGTCCTCTCAACGATCCGGTAATCCACAGGCCAATATTAATCCACTCAAAAAAGATGAAATTTAAATAATCACGGGGTCGTTTTGTTGATATATTTCACACACAACCCAGACACATACAGTATATGTTGGTGGCTGTAAACACTGTCTTCCTGTCTGCCACTCAAATAGGCCAACATGAACATGAACACGAATAACAATATTGTTACAAAAAGCACACCCAGTTAACACATTAATCAATTGTATTGATTTATATCATATAAGTGATATCATGTTAAAAGGTCAGCGAATAAACATGAATACCATACATTAATATTTTTGTTACTTTATGATTTAATTACTAATATTTTGAATGTCATTATAGGGACAAGCGGTAGAAAATAGATGGATATGCAGTACTGAGTGTAATTGTGATGAATATAAACACAGTGATGGATCTGTGTGGTCTATACAAGATGATGACATAACACCGCACTGCACACATGGCTGACTTGTTTAAAACCTAAAAAGCAGGTGTAGATAAAACACTTTGCTGCTGTGATATATTATTATATAATGTTGCTGGTGCACAACCTCTTGTGCGAATCAAAATGCTTATAGAAATTATATTTCACATCTTTGTTTACACAAATTACACATAATAATAATAATAGATTTTTATTTGTTAAAAAAAAAAGCATTTTACATTGAGTAAAAAGCCTCAAAGTGCTACAGTATTAAAAAAATAATAAAATAAAAAGATAATAAAAAAAAATTAAAAAAATAAAAACTAAAACAGCCAAATAGCTAAAACTAGTATGCATATATATATATATATATATATATATATATATATATATAAAAAGGCTTTTTTTAAAAGAAGGGTTTTTAAGCCCTTTTTCAAAGCATCCACAGTCTGTGGTGCCCTCAGGTGGTCAGGGAGAGTGTTCCACAGACTGGGAGCGGCGGAGCAGAAAGTACATATATACACATATATATATATATATATATATACGTATATATATGATATCGATAAGAGTAGCAATGAATACCGGTATCGATAAGGAATACCGATATCGGTATTGATAAAATCCTAGGGATCTACATGCCTAATTACAGGTGTGGTCAGATGTGCGCAGCAAAGGTGGTCCCAATGGTCTGACTACGGTACGTTTGGAAATTTAAAAAAAAAAACTGCCATACTGCTGAGGTGACTTTTCCTGTTTTATCCACAATTTATTCGCTCTCTCCAGAACTCATTTTTGTGTTGTCTTCTGAATCCATGCAAAGAATAAACCGTGAGACAACAAGATGGTGCAAGCAAACTTGATAGTTGGTACTGTGACCCGATTGGCTGTTTGCGTGTCACTCCCACTAATCAGTGATCACTTCCTGCGTTGCTAGGTTACCAGAGAGCGAGCGCCTTTGTTCATGCAACAAACCTTGCTTCACAACTTCGGTTTTCTTCTGACACAGAAGAAAAAAATATTATTGAATGTTTGACCAAACGCATTTTTTATTGATATGAATTACGTGTCTCTCGCCACTTATATTAATATCGTTTTATGGCCCTAACGCTAGTCTACTGTTGTCTTCTTCTCTTGTCACTCCCTGAAGCGGAACAAGTTAGAAACCTATTAAAGAGTCTAAAGTGCAGCAAAGGTGAAACTGTGTAGTATAAAACTGCACAATATAATGTTGGTGTGGGTGTTAGATTGTGTCATTCCAAGTGGTGCATTCTGTCTTTAGTGTAAAAGCATCAATGTGCTGTGTAGCATGCAGTTTCCCCAGTGTAACATACAGTATTTAACCTCCCTCCCTACCCACCGCACAGGGGGTTCCCATGGTAACAGCTGTGCTTACATAACAATGCTGACTAGAAAGGCCTTAAACATTGTAATTTCACCCTCACTCAATTCACTTTCCCTCTGTAGGAATATATACAAACGTATAATTGATAAACGCTTTCTATGCCCTCATGTCTCTTCCTGTTTACCTGTCTGAACAAACAGCTCCCTCTGGTGGTGGCTGTCTACCAATGAAAGCCATTCAATCTCAGGATAAAAACAACACATTTAATCTTAATGACATGAGCTGGCCAAAACAATAATAGTGTGTGTGGTCACAGGGAACGTTTTAACCGCTAACCAGGCTGCTCACCTTTGAACGCCTTCCACCTGATCTTGCGTGAACCCCTTCGATGACTCGCCTCCGCCAGACTCGTGCGTGCGGTCTTTACCCGCTTGTGCGCCTCCGTTCGCCGCATTGTCTGCGGCCCGTCTGCGATGCGCTCCGTTCGCCGCCGAGCTCCCGTTCTTGGTTAAAGCTGCCAACAAGGCTGAAAGTAATGTGAAAACACCATTATCTCATTTCATTCAATAAAATAAAGTTATTTTATACACTTCTACTAGGGCTGTGACTCTTTCAGCACCACATGATTCCATTCATTTCTTTGAGGTAATGATTTGATTCAATTAATACTTTTTTTTAATAACATAGAGCCAGTTCTATGATTAACTACATTTCTCCATAAATAGACTAACAGCTGTATACATTTTTATATTACTTAAAAGAACTGGTTCTGTTGAATAAAATTCTACCCAAACATTTAATAAAGTCAAATACAAATAGGGCAACAAAAGAAATATACAACACTTTGCTTTTCTAAAGTAAATCTGTACAGCAGATATGATCATCTACGTCAACAATATGATTTGGCTGAGTAGCTGGACATATATATATATATATATATATATATATATATATATATATATATATATATATATATATATATATATATATATATATATATATATATATATATATATATATATATATATATATATATATATATATATATATATATAAATAACGTTACCTCTTATGTCAACCAGGACTGCAGTAACCTAAGCATAGTCAGTGGCTAACGGTAACATTAACGTTAGCCTTTTTGTATGTGTCTGATAACGTTAACGGTATCTTGTAGCCTACACCTGTCTAATAAACTAGTGCTTGCAAGATGTGAATTAAGATAATGTTAACGATATCCTATTTCAGATGATGACATTCATGACAGCCAGAGTGACCAGGGCAGTGTTTGTTAACCCATTTACCATGGCGAGGTATAACCATTTACCATGGCGAGGTATAACCATTTACCATGGCGAGGTATAACCATTTACCATGGCGAGGTGTAACCATTTACCATGGCGAGGTATAACGCAGAGCGCAGCAAGATGAGTGAGGAGGAGAGTAACAACATTACTCGCAAGATAACGAGAATGATGGTGAAAATCTCCTCCCCTTCAACTTGGTGAACACAGACTACGTAATACAAGTAGGTTAATAATTGTATTTTGCTGACATGTAATGGAGCAACAAGTAAACAACACCATCACTCTGAGATTTGTTTCAAATGTAAAGTGCTGTACAATACAAATGAATGCAGGATTTTCCCTGCATGTATTTTTCTTAGGTGGCCCACTTAAAGGGGCACTAACAGTCAATATATATTTATTTTATTAAAAATGTTTTTGGGGTAACAACAGTCAATATTTATTTATTTATTTTATTGTATTTTTTTCTTAAAAAATAAAAAGGGAGCTTTTGTTAAACCAAGTATTGTGTGTTTTTCTCCATATACAAAAACCTATCTGGATTCGATAAGAGAATTGATTGGAATCGGTTCGATAAGAGGATTCGATAATGGCATCGAAATCGATAATTTCTTAACAAACATCATCCCTATTCACAAGTAAACACATATTTTAAAGAATGAGTCGAGTTAAGAGTGAAAACAATTGTGCATCAACCAAAATCAAAGTACAAGGTTCAATCAAACGGGATTTAGATTTTTAGCCCTAGCACAGGTGCTTTGTCTTTGGTGTTATTTAATGACGCCACCACAGAAGGATAGCATAGAGTCAAAACATGACATGACCACCGAACTAGGACGTATTGTTGCTAGCGACTGAAACGACCCGAGCATCCCTGTCCAGTTAGCACCCATCCATGTAAAGTAGGGGTGTAACGGTACGTGTATTTGTATTGAACCGCTTTGGTACGGGGGTTTGGTTCGGAGGTGTACCGAACGAGTTTCCACACGGACATATTAAGTAGCGTAACGCACGTTGTGTAAACAATGCACACCGAGGCACAACACACGGCATGCTAGCAGCTAACGGGCTAGGATAGACTGACCATACGTCCTCTTTTCACCGGACATGTCCTCTTTTGCGGAGCTGTCAGGGCGGAGTTTCTTAAATGCCTCAAATGTCCGGCATTTGGAGTTAGGGTTGCGTGTATTTTCAATGTACGTTCAGGGTTAAGAAGGGGTTAAAAACAAAACAAACAGCGGCATTGGTGAGGGGGGGGGCAGAGAGAGAGAGAGAGTTATGATAAACGTGCATGCGTCGCCAGGCTCTGCTTTTTATCCATAGATTTATCACATTTAATTTTGTATTATCTATAGCAGGGGTGTCAAAAGTGTGCCCCGGAGGCCATTTGCGGCCCACAGCTAATGTTTTAAAGGCCCACGGCACATTCTAAAAATACTATTCAAATAAACAAAAACATAACAAAAGTCAAATAAAAAAGCTTAAATGTAATTTAGAAAAAGTTGCAATGTTGACTAATAAAACAAAGCTGTTTTTTTTCTTTCAAACTGTCATTGCTCAAAACATAATATTGAATCAAAATCAATGTTATTATGAATTATTGACCTATCCAAGGTTCCCATTACTTCACATCAAATATTACACTAAGAAAAATATTTTTGGTGGAAGATTTTGCAAATTTGGTAAATAAATAACCCAAAAATGTATATTTTGTTGTTTTCTTACTGTACCGAAAATGAACCGAATGGTGACCTCTAAACCGAGGTACGTACTGAACCCAAATGTTTGTGTACCGTTACACCCCTAATATATATATATATATATATATATATATATATATATATATATATATATATATATATACACCCCCCCAGCGGGCCTTTTGAACATCTCCCTAATTCTGAGGTCTCAAGGTTGGCAAGTATGAGCAGTAGCCGCCCTCACTTGAAAAGTGGCTGCAAGAAGATGACGTCACAAATGTGTCAGGGCGGAGCTGTGACGTTTCACGTTAGCAAAGCAGGTGCTTACTACGCTGGATAATTACATCTTCCAGCTTGACATTTTGACCACAAATTGCTCTATTATGACATTGCCTAACAACGACACAATTAAATATATATATATATGCAAACACGCCCGGCGTGGATAGTCTAGCTGTCTGGGTACAGCTTAGTTTAGCTAGCTGTTTAGCTTACGAGCCACTTCCGGCCTGGCATGTTTTATTAGTTGTACTTCCGGCGTGGCATGTTTTATTAGTTGTACGCCAACCGTGAAAAAAGGCGGAGTAATGTCCCAAACAAAACGTGTTGAAATCTTCCTAGGAACTACTAAACAATGCCCACCATCTTCCTGTGTCACTCCGCGGCTATGTTGGCCCCAGTGGAGGAGCGACAACGCCGGCCTGCCTACCTTTAGCGCGGTGTGTCGGGAAGAGCTTCTCCGCTTTACGGAGGAACTTGAGCGCCTTCTCCTTGTCCCCAGCATCTATGGCTTTGGCGGCGATGTTGACACATTTGTCAGCCTCGTCCCTGTTTCCTTCCATCTTCTTTCCTCCTCCTTCCTTCCTGCCCGGCTGGGTCAGCTGACACACCACGTGATCACCTACTCGTTGGCCACTACATTAGGTACACCCGTATCACCATCCTCTCTTTTGGTTGACACTGTCAGAGAAGTGTTAGCCAATATATATTATTTATTAAATAGTACATGAGATAATAAAACTGCTTAATTTATATAGACATTTATTTTATTTAGGGATTAATCATAAATATTACGTAATGTACAGTATGTATAATATGTGTGATGTTATGAGCTAGGGAATATTCGAACTACAATACCCAGCATGCAGCAGTTGTGACGAGCATGCGTGGTAGCCCCCGGTGTGTCGCCATGACGGTGTTTATGAGCACACTGTGAGCCTCGTCTGCATTTATTACAATTAGACAGACAACACAATATGTATTATATTCATATTATATAACATATATACATATAATAATATATTAGTCAATGAATTGTTTATTATTAGGGGTGTAACGATTCCTATAAACAACGATTCGTTGTTTTGAAGTTGCCGATACGGAAATCGATTTAGTAATATATGTCTATATATGTATGTGTCTATATATGTGTATATATGTATATATATATATATATATATATATATATATATATATATATATATATATATATATATATATATATATATATATATATATATATATATATCAATCAATCAATTCCTTTATTGTCATGGTCATAATAACACTTAAGTCATACATGTCAACGAGATTTTGTTTGAGCTTTATATACATATATACACATACACACATATATACATATATGTATATATACATATATATATACATATATACACATACATACATATACACACATATACACACATATATACATATATATTTATATGTATATATATATATATATATATATATATATATATATATACACATATATATGTATATACATATATATATATACATATATACACATATACACATCCATACATACATATATACACATATATAGACACATTTTATAGACACACACACACACACACACACACACACACACACACATATATTAATATAAATATATATATATGTGTGTGTCTATATATGTGTATATGTGTCATGTGTCTATATATATATATATATATATATATATATATATATATATATATATATATATATATATATATATATATATATATATATATATATATATATATATATATATATATATATATATATATATATATATATATATAAATGGAAGCCCAACTAGCAGAGCACAGATATATCGATATATTTTAATTGTTAAACCCCAATTTATAATACATATAATAATTAGTTTTAAATAATATACTAATTCAATTACAATAAATTAAACTATGTAAACCCATATGTAGTATTATTTACTGAAGGAACTTTAAATATTAGTTTTATCAAGATATAATATTAAGTACAAATATATTAATCTGGTCGACCAAATCTTTCCAGCAATAATTGTTGAAATATTGATCAAATCAATTGAAATAAATATGAGAGAAAATGGATAATATTACGTGACAGCTATTAACTCCGTTTCTCCTGGGATGTGAAAACAATGACATTTTTAAAAATGCCTATTAATTAGTTTGAATAAAATATTTTTGAACATAACAGTTTGAAAGTAAAGACAATGGTGGCTTTTGACTCCAATACAAACCCAAAGTTTAACTTAAGCATGCAGATATCAAATATTTTCATTTGTGGAAATACTGTAGTTGTTGGAAATGCATTTAATATTTGTGTTAAACTGAAAGAACAAGAAGGACATTTTTCAAAGTTTATTTTGAAGTCTGAAGATGAATACAAATTATTTACAAAACACATCAATATACTCATATTTCTTGAAGATATTACGTATACAGTAAAATAATTGAGATGGCATAGATAGGAATGGAGACTTTAGGTAAATAATATAGTACAATATTAAGACTTTACATAAGCCTTAATGTAATGGTATAAAGTTGTCAACAAAATGTCCTTAAGGAGACGTCGGAGTGCAGTCACATGGCTTAAAAGCCCCTCCCACCTCTCGCTCCATTCATAGAGTACACATTCCCCTCATGCTGGCGTACGTGAGGGCGGCATTTTAGCTGCGAACGACCCCATGCTGTTGAGCACGGCGTGGATGCGGAAGTGCAGCCGTGACTCCATGCTGTAGTCCTTGTAGTCCATCCTGAAAATCATCATCGTCGCCTCGTTAGCCTTTTTATCCTTTGTGAAATATCGGAATAAAGTTCAGCGTTTGGCACGGCAACTTACTTGGCGCTTTCGATCACAAAGATGGCCTTTTCAATGTCGCCTCTCTGCTTGTGCAGCAAGCCCAGCTCGTACATGGTGAACGGCACCAGGTAGTTGTCATGCTTCAGATCACTTTCACTGCAATAATTGCCAATAAATGAATATTTTCTATTCAAAAAAGTGGTCAAATCTCACTTTGGTTTAGGAATCCTTAAAACTTAGTTTTATTATAATGTAGTGACACCAAATTTGGCAAAAAAAAAAGAAAAAAAGATCAGGCCCTTCTACTAACTGTGGGTGCACAGAAATTATGTTTGTGACTAGACAGGTTTGAAATGTTGAGACAAGTGGTCACATTTCACATTTGCATGTTCTTTCTGGCATTCAGCCACACACCAAATGTGGCCAACAAACATCTAACTATGTCTTTTTAAGCATGCAAAATGTGTTGGAACACATATTATTACAGCTTCTGCATAGTTGTGACTAGACGGGTTTGAAATGTTGACACAAGTGTTCTTTCTGGCAATAGGCCGCAAACCAAATTTGGCTAGCAAAAAAATGAAGTGGTCACTTTAATGCAAAAAGGGGGTGAACCTATACTAGTAGAGCCGTTGTATTGTTGTGACTAGATGGGTTTGAAATTGTGACACGAGTGGTCAAATAACAGGTTGATCTGTTTTTTCCTGGCATTAAGTTGCATACAAGACTAACAAAAAAATCTAGCCATGTCTTTGTAGGCAGTCTAAATGTGAGCGAACCGATATTATTTCACCCTCTGTATGGTTTTGACTAGATGGGTTTGAAATTGTGACACAAGTGGTCAAATAATACGTTGATCTGTTTTTTTCCTGGCATTAAGTTGCATACAAGACTAACAAAAAATCTTTGTAGGCAGTCTAAATGTGAGCGAACCGATAATATTTGAACCTATGTATGGTTGTGACTAGATGGGTTTGAAATGTTGACACACGTGTTCTTTCTGGCAATAGGCCGCAAACCAAATTTGGCTAGCAAAAAAATGAAGTGGTCACTTTAATGCAAAAAGGGGGTGAACCTATACTAGTAGAGCCGTTGTATTGTTGTGACTAGATGGGTTTGAAATTGTGACACGAGTTGTCAAATAACAGGTTGATCTGTTTTTTCCTGGCATTAAGTTGCATACAAGACTAACAAAAAAATCTAGCCATGTCTTTGTAGGCAGTCTAAATGTGAGCGAACCGATATTATTTCACCCTCTGTATGGTTTTGACTAGATGGGTTTGAAATTGTGACACAAGTGGTCAAATAATACGTTGATCTGTTTTTTTCCTGGCATTAAGTTGCATACAAGACTAACAAAAAATCTTTGTAGGCAGTCTAAATGTGAGCGAACCGATAATATTTGAGCCTATGTATGGTTGTGACTAGATGGGTTTGAAATGTTGACACAAGTGTTCTTTCTGGCAATAGGCCGCAAACCAAATTCGGCTAGCAAAAAAATGAAGTGGTCACTTTAATGCAAAAAGGGGGTGAACCTATACTAGTAGAGCCGTTGTATTGTTGTGACTAGATGGGTTTGAAATTGTGACACGAGTTGTCAAATAACACGTTGATCTGTTTTTTTCCTGGCATTAAGTTGCATACAAGACTAACAAAAAAACCTAGCTATGTCTTTGTAGGCAGTCTAAATGTGAGCGAACCGATAATATTTGAGCCTATGTATGGTTGTGACTAGATGGGTTTGAAATTGTGACACAAGTGTTCTTTGTGGCAATAGGCCGCAAACCAAATTTGGCTAGCAAAAAAATGAAGTGGTCACTTTAATGCAAAAAGGGGGTGAACCTATACTAGTAGAGCCGTTGTATTGTTGTGACTAGATGGGTTTGAAATTGTGACACGAGTGGTCAAATAACAGGTTGATCTGTTTTTTCCTGGCATTAAGTTGCATACAAGACTAACAAAAAAATCTAGCCATGTCTTTGTAGGCCGTCTAAATGTGAGCGAACCGATATTATTTCACCCTCTGTATGGTTTTGACTAGATGGGTTTGAAATTGTGACACAAGTGGTCAAATAATACGTTGATCTGTTTTTTTCCTGGCATTAAGTTGCATACAAGACTAACAAAAAATCTTTGTAGGCAGTCTAAATGTGAGCGAACCGATAATATTTGAGCCGATGTATGGTTGTGACTAGACGGGTTTGAAATGTTGACACAAGTGGTCAAATTACACATTCAGACAGTCTTTCTAGCATCATGCGGCAAACCAAATTTGGCTTACAAAAAAAATAATTTGACCCCTTTAGGCAAAAATAGGTTGAAGAGGTGTAATTTAAGCCTTTGTATAGTTGTGACTAGATGGGTTTGAAATGTGGACCCAAGTGATTCAATTACATGTTTGCATATGCTTTCTGGCATTCAGCCACATACCAAATGTGGCCAACAAACATCTAACTGGTGTTTATTATCATTTGGGGAGAGTCCGCAGCCTGATGCTTACCTGCTAAACGCTAAGCATTGACTACATGCGCTCTGAATACGCACTGCTGATTGGCTGTTACCGCTCTGAATACGCACTGCTGATTGGCTGTTACCGCTCTGTTTGTAACCAATCAGATGGTTGTGTGGGCGGGACAATGCTGGGTGCTGTGTAGAGTCCTGACAGAGACGGAGGCAGAAGGAAGCGGAGACGGCTACTTAATATGTTCGTGCGGAAACTCGTTCGGTACACCTCCGAACCGAACCGGAACCCCCGTACCGAAACGGTTCAATACAAATACACGTACCGTTACACCCCTAGACTAGACGGGTTTAAAATGTCGATAAAAGTGGTCAAATTACCCATCTACTTACAGTTTTATTTCTGCCATTAAGCTGGGCCCTTCTAGGCAAAAAAGGGGCGACCATATATTTTCTTTACAGCCGTTCTATGGTTGTGACTAGACGGGTTTGACATTTTGACACAACTGGTGGAAATAAACTCGGTGTGTTTTTTTCTGGCACGAATCTACCTAATATCAGATTCAAACCAAAAATGAAGCAGGCCTATTTAGGCAGACACACTTTGTAAGTAGCTGACCTGGAGATGACGTGGTTGAAGCAGATCTCCGCCTGGTCCAGTTGCCCTAACTGCCTCAGACACAAGCCCTTAAGCAGCTGAACGACACACTGGTCATCCAAGTGGTAGTCTGATTGGTCTGGACATATAAAAAAATATATATTTTCTATAAAAAAAGCTGCAACAAGATATGCTTTTTCCCCCAACTTTGTCCTTACCTGGAGTATACTTGAGATCCTCTTCGGCTTTGTCTAAAGTCTGCAGGATGCTCTCAGTCAAGTCAGCACGTTTGCCAACTATAGTGAAGCCGTTCCACACGTACATCATCTCCTACAACATGATCACAGCTGTTTACTTACAATATCCATTTGTAATACAGTAATAATATTATAATAATATTCGACAGTGCAGCCAAGACACCACAAACTCCCTTCTTGTCTCTCATGGACACACACCTGTTGTTGTTGACTTTGGACTAGCTACTGCACAAACATCAAGGCCGCGGAACAGAGACACACTACGGGCTTACACACACATGCAACCACAAAAATATACGCCACACACATACATACCCCACCCCCCCAACGCAAATCCCATAGGGGTGATGAATGGATGGTCAGTGCCTGAGAGCTGCGGCCCTACCATCATGACCCCGCACTCCCTTCCCTCTGTTGCTAGATATCTGGAGATGTATGTTGTAATATGTATATGTGCTTTGCTATGGAGGTTTTTTCCTACTCCAGACTGGGCCCCCTTAGGATTCCAGTCTAGATTGTATTTTTTTTTACTCATCCGTACCCAGCGTTTTACCTTTTTCCCATCTTTTACGGGGCGCCTTGTGGCGACCCATCAGCGTTCCTGTTCTGTAACCCTGTACACTGTTTGTTTTGTCTAATCTTGAACGGGTTTGTGCTGAAAACAAAGTTCCGTTGTACCTGTGCAATGACAATAAAGACCTATCTATCCATCCATCCATCCATCCATCCATCCATCTAATGTTGATTCCAGTTCAAATGTGCTGACCAGAGCCGGGACGAGCAGTTTGGAAGGCTTGGGCGAGGTGTATCTCTGAGCTTTCTTGGCAGCAAACTTCTCAGTTGGAATGGACTTTCCAGCCATCCTCAGCCTCAGACCATCAACCTCCCTGAAAAAAGTGTCACATTTACAGTAGATGACTTCCTGTTTGACACACAGTATGGAAGTCTATTTCATGAAAGGGATGAGCGGTAGAAAATGGATGGATGGATGTTGTTCTCAATTTAAACATTACCTGTACAAGTCCACCACATTTTCACCGAGTTTTTTCACTTCCTCCTCTGGGAGCATGCTCAGTATGGACGCCTTCTGGAATACATAGATGGCCTGCAAGAAAACATGATAATAGAAGATTGTTGCATGTTTTTTGTTAACATCAACGCCAATGTAGCTTGTTCTTTTTGTAAACACGCTGGGCGATTTAGCATCTTCGACAAAACCTAATATACATTTTTTATTAAACTCGGAAGAATAAAGTCAACAAACTTTACATTCGTGTTTTTTGTAAACATGGAAAACTAAAGTCATCAAAGTTTATATTTGTGTTTTTGTAAACATGAAAGACTAAAGTCAACAAATTTTATATTTGTGTTTTCGTAAACATGGAAGACTAAAGTCAACAAATTTTATATTTGAGTTTTTGTAAACATGGAAGACTAAAGTCAATAAACTTTACATACATGTATTTGTAAACTTGGAAGACTAAAGTCATCAAACTTTATATTTGTGTTTTTGTAAACATAGAAGACTAAAGTCAACAAACTTTATATTTGTCTTTTTGTAAACATGGAAGACTAGAGTCAATAAACTTTACATATGTGTTTTTGTAAACATGGAAGACTAAAGTCATTAAACTTTAGATACGTGTTTTCGTAAACATGGAAGACTAAAGTCAACAAACTTTATATTTGTGTTTTTGTAAACATGGAAGACTAAAGTCAACAAACTTTACATACGTGTTTTTCGTAAACATGGAAGACTAAAGTATACAAACTTTACATACGTGTTGTTGTAAACATGGAAGACTAAAGTAAACAAACTTTATATTTGTGTTTTTGTAAACATGGAAGATTAGAGTCAATAAACTTTCCATACGTGTATTTGTAAACTTGGAAGACTAAAGGCAACAAACTTTACATACCGGTACATGTTTTTGTAAACATGGAAGACTGAAGTCAACAAACTTCATATTTGTGTTTTTGTAAAACATGGAAGACTAAAGTCAACAAACTTTATATTTGTGTTTTTGTAAACATGGAAGACTAAAGTCAACAAACTTTATATTTGTGTTTTTGTAAACATGGAAGACTAAAGTCAACAAACTTTATATTTGTGTTTTTGTAAACATGGAAGACTAAAGTCAACAAACTTTATATTTGTGTTTTTGTAAACATGGAAGACTAGAGTCAATAAACTTTACATGCGTAAATATGGAAGACTAAAGTCAACAATTTTCACATTTGTGTTTTTGTTAACATGGAAGACTAAAGTCATCAAACTTTACATACGTGTTATCGTAAACATGGAAGACTAAAGTCATCAAACTTTACATACGTGTTATCATAAACATGGAAGACTAAAGTCAACAAACTTTATATTTGTGTTATCGTAAACATGGAAGACTAAAGTCAACAAACTTTATATTTGTGTTTTCGTAAACATGGAAGACTAAAGTCAACAAACTTTACATACAGTACGTGTTTTCGTAAAACATGTAAGACTAAAGTCAACAAACTTTATATTTGTGTTTTTGTAAACATGGAAGACTAGAGTCAATAAACTTTACATACGTAAACTTGGAAGACTAAAGTCAACAAATTTCACATTTGTGTTTTTGTTAACATGGAAGACTAAAGTCATCAAACTTTACATACGTGTTATCGTAAACATGGAAGACTAAAGTCAACAAACTTTATATTTGTGTTTTCGTAAACATGGAAGACTAAAGTCAACAAACTTTATATTTGTGTTTTCGTAAACATGGAAGACTAAAGTCAACAAACTTTATATTTGTGTTATCGTAAACATGGAAGACTAAAGTCAACAAACTTTACATACAGTACGTGTTTTCGTAAAACATGTAAGACTAAAGTCAACAAACTTTATATTTGTGTTTTTGTAAACATGGAAGACTAGAGTCAATAAACTTTACATACGTAAACTTGGAAGACTAAAGTCAACAAATGTTACATACGTAAATATGGAAGACTAAAGTCAACAAACTTCACATTTGTGTTTTCGTAAACATGGAAAACTCAAGTCAAGAAACTTTGCATTTGTTTTTGCGTAAACATAGAAGACTGAAATCAATAAACTTTACATACGTGTTTTCATTAACATTAACATGGAGGACTAAAGTTAACAAACTTTACATACGTGTTTTAGTAAACACGAAAGACTAAAGTAAGAAAAAAACTAAAACTTAAACTAAACTTTGTAGACTACTTAGAGTCAACAAAACTCATGCACGTTTTTTTTAACACTCAAAAAAGTTCGTGTTCTTAGCGGGCCCAAAGTATGTTTTTTGCGTAAACAATGAAAATGCTTTACTTTATTCAACAGACCTAACAAACATTTTTTCGGAGACACCAAAGAAAAGTTTGTTTTCAACAAACCGAATGTACGTTTTTCTTAAACACGACAATTTAGCATCTTCAACGAAACTAACATACGAGTTTTTGTAAAAACCTAATGAAAATTTAGAGTCCACAATGAAGCTAACATATGTGTTTTTGTAAACATTGAAGGTGATTTAGAGTCAATGGAACTTATGTACATTTTTTGAACATTCAAGTCAAATGTTTAACAAAATAAAATGTATTTGCGTACACAAAGAAAACATATTTTCACACTTTCCTAAATGTCTCGGCCAAAGCAGGTTTTCAACGAACATTTTAATAAAGAGTGAAGGCAACTTAGTGTTCAATTGACCAAACAAGTTTTTTGTCAACTATGAAGATGATTTAAAGTCTTTAACAAACCTAATGTACGCTTTTCGTGTAATCGTTGAGGACTACACACCGTCGATCTTTCAACAAACCTAGCGCACCTTTTTCGTACACTGAACACGACTGGGTCTTTAACAAAATGCCTGTTTTATGAAACATTTTTCAATGATATAATGTACGCGTTTTGGTAAACATCAACGACAGTTTTGTGGTTTTTTTCCCCCACAAATACTCAAGAGTATTTAGCATCTTCAACTTTTCATAGCTTTTCAAAATAATTTAGACTTCAACGAACTTCACACACATTTTTCGTAAGCACTGAAGATAATTTCGAAGCTCTGATGAAGCTAACACGGTTTTAGTAAACAATTTGATACACTTAATGTACAGGAAAGGAGAAAAGAGAAGTGGACCCAAGCCGACATGCACCTCAAATGTCTTACTACAAAGCCACCATTGGACACATTTCAAACACGACATCATATTTAAGCATTACAGTAAAAGCTGGTAAAAGTTTCCAACATTCACCTGTGACCACTTGCTTTCTTTACAGAGCAGGTCAGCGTAATGGTACGCCTCCCTCCAGTTCTGTTCGAAGGAGTAGGCCCACATCAGCTCCCAGTAGCACAGGTGGTGGATCTGTCGCCACTCCTGCTGGGAGGCGATACACGCGTGGAACTTTTCTTGCGCCTACACACACACATTGAAACACAACAATCAGCTCCCAAGTGCACGCAAAGTGTAGACGTATCATAGTGCAGTTATTGGTCCTCACCAGTGTGATGTTTCCTTTGAGCAAGGCAATTCTTGCGATGTAAAAAAGCATGAGGGCCCCCTGTGGAAAACACATGCAGGGAATCAGTGACACAAATTGTGTCTCACATAATAACATTGAAAATTCAAACTACAATATTACTCTGTACACTGCAAAAAGTGAAATCTAAGCAAGATGAAATACCTCAAATAAGGGTGATATTTGAAGAAATAAGAAGAAGAAAAAATATGATTTTGTCATTATTTAATTTTGTCTTTTAAGAAAACAATGAAACTCGCAAACAAGAAGTAAGTCTTCTGGCTTTAATAATACAATAATTTAAAAAAATTAAATATAAAAGAAAATTCTCATTGCCTGTATTATTTTTTCCCCCTATCACATGAATGAACTAACATTTGAAAAAAGATAGAACATTTAATAATAAACATTTTAAATAAACATTTTAAAATGTAATACTGTTATTAAACCATGCTTCAAATGTGAAACATAAATAAATAAATAAATAATACAAATAAAATAGGAAAAACAAACACATAAATAAATCATATATTAATATATATTCATACATATATATACACTACCGTTCAAAAGTTTGGGGTCACCCAAACAATTTAGTGGAATAGCCTTCATTTCTAAGAACAAGAATAGACTGTCGAGTTTCAGATGAAAGTTCTCTTTTTCTGGCCATTTTGAGCGTTTAATTGAGCCCACAAATGTGATGCTCCAGAAAGTCAATCTGCTCAAAGGAAGGTCCGTTTTGTAGCTTCTGTAACGAGCTAAAGTGTTTTCAGATGTGTGAACATGATTGCACAAGGGTTTTCTAATCATCAATTAGCCTTCTGAGCCAATGAGCAAACACATTGTACCATTAGAACACTGGAGTGATAGTTGCTGGAAATGGGCCTACGTAGATATTGCACCAAAAAGCAGACATTTGCAGCTAGAATAGTCATTTAGCACATTAGCAATGTATAGAGTGTATTTCTTTCAAGTTAAGACTAGTTTAAAGTTATCTTCATTGAAAAGTAAAGTGCTTTTCCTGCAAAAATAAGGACATTTACATGTGAGCCCAAACTTTTGAACGGTAGTGTATGTATTTACAATTTAAAATCTAAACACTAATACAACAACAGCAATGAATCCTAGAGCTTCCCTTTTACTATTTATTAACCTTCTCCTTGGCCTTTTTATAACTGCTTTTGATTTGATTTCTGATCAAAATGATGAATTGATTACAATAAAATGAAGGATGTTGTTGCCAAACTATCATTGTAATTTTACCCTTCAGACCTACAGGGGGGGGGCGGTTAACTTCCACACTAACAATGAGGCGAGTCTACACGGTTGAGACTCACTATGGAGGAAGAAATTACTATTGTGTGACAACAATGACTGAGCTAGCTATTCAACAGTGTTTACAAAATGATTGCTTTTAACTACACAATGTGCCTGCAATGTTATCTTATTTCATGACACACGAGTTCTGAAGCAACTCACATTTGGGAACCTTTTGGCATAAGGCTCCAGCAGAGCCTCCGCCTCGCTGAGGTCCACATCGCCAGCGCCTTAGGATAAAGAAGAAAGGTGTTTAGAAGGCAACAAGATAGTGTGCCATGAATGAATGGCCGCCTTACCCAGAATGACTGAGATGTAAAGATGATACATGAGCAGAGTCAAGGTGCTCAGAATGGAGCGCAGACTGTCGCTGGACGCCCCCGCTCTCAACTGGGACAAACCCACCTCCTGCGGAACGGCCACATTTATACATGCACACCAGTCATTTGCGTGGCGGACTTACTCTGTCCCCCGAGAAACCCAAAAACTCCATCAGCTTGAGGATTCTGGATGGAAGCAGCGAGAGTATCTAGAAGTAAACCAGAAGTGTATTGGAATCCAGCGGCTTGACAGTGTGCTGGCTTGTTGGTGCGAGTGGGACCTCCTACCAAATTAAATGATCCGATGCCCATGTGGACGCCCCCTCTGAAGTGGACGTTTGTGCTGTTCTTCTTTTCCATTTCCTTATCAGCATTCGCCATGGCCTGACACTCTCTGCCCAGACATGTAACACCCATTTATACCCTTCAATTAACACCTTGTTTAACCAACCGCAAGATGTGTTGGTCTACAAAAGTCTCTAATCAGCGACAGTTTGAAAGACATTGGCCTTGGTAGCTGTGGCTGTAGGCAACTTCCTGGTGTATTTGTATTTGTTGATAAACTCCACATGATGCATCTGGCAGCTTTATCTACCTCTGCATGCGCTCTCAAATGTCACTTGCGAAACTGTTTTGCACTTGTACTAGTGTTTACGATGAACTTATCGCCGGTATTAATGCTGACTGAGCAGTTTGCGTCTTACTATAATTACATTCTGTTGCTGCTGTTGTGAAATATACTTGCTAATAAATGACCTACAGTATATTATATGAGTTTTCAAATGTTGTCAATAATACACTGCAAACACTGAAATCTAAGTAGGATGAAATATCTCAAATAAGGGTGATATTTGCTTATTTTCTGTCTGATAAGATAATTCTTCTCACTAAGCAGATTTGATGTTAGAGTGTTTTACTTGTTTGAAGTGTTTTGCTCCTAAATGATGTCAGTAAGATATTACAGCTTGTTGCTGAGATTTGATGAGCTATATTGAGTAAAACATGCTTGAAACTAGAATATCAACTGTTGTGTCATCAACACTCACAAGTAGAAAACTACTTTTTTAAAGTCATCATTTCTTATTTCAAGCATGAACAAAAAAAATCATGACTTTGACACAATTGTGTCTCATAATTAAAACAGATGACAGCCAAATGCTGTTTTATTTTCAATGAAACAATAGAAAATAGGTACTCATATAGTAGTACAGTTGTTATTAGTGAGAATATACTTATTTTAAGGTATTTTTGGGTTCATTGAGGTTAGCTAATTTGACTTGTTTTGGAAAGTCTTGACAAGCCACATTTTCTTGTTCTATTGGCAGATAATTTTACTTAGTTCAAATAAAATACCCCTCATTTTTTTCTTCTTGTTTTTGAACACTGACTTTTTGCAATGTACAGAATCGTGTTTAAAGATTCTGCAACATCTCCAGGATGCTTCATTTAAGAACGGCAAGTCGACTAATGCTTGTTTTCAGAACAAGGTACTTTTTTTTAATCTAAAAAGTCCTGCTAAATTCTAGATATACAAATCTTAATTTAGGATATCTTATCAAGTAAAATTAATTAGCTACATGGACAGATAATTTCACAAACTTTTTGTATTTTTTTCCTCAAATTTAGTATACGTATCTTATATTTTGTCAGCTCTTTTTTGCAGTCCAAGCAAATATACTACATATAAATCAGCTCATGAGCTACTGGTTGGACACTCCTTAAATGTGACTTTTTAAAAAACGTACAGTCATCGATGTCTTACTTATAAATCTGGTAACTGCTTCGGATCCTCATGCCTCCCTTAATGAAGCCGATAATGCTCTCGTCGAGAAAGGTGAGCGCCGCCTTCTGGAGCAGCACTTCGGCGTAGCAAAGCTCCGCGTGCATCTCCTCTGACATGACGTAAAAGCACAGAAGTCGCAATTTATTATAAGAGATCACCATAACACATTGCAAGATGAAGATGTGTTATCACCTGAATTACCATGAATTGATTTACGTGGACCAAGGAGAAGGTTAATAAATAGTAAAAGTGAAGCTCTAGGATTTGTTGCTGTTGTTGTATTAGTGTTTAGATTTTAAATTATAAATACATATATATAAATCTATATATATATATATATATGAATATATAATTTATTTATGTATTCATTTGGTTGTTTTTCCTATTTTATTTATATTATTTATTTATTTATTTATGTTCCACATTTGAAGCACGGTTTAATAACAGTATTACATTTTAAAATGTTTATTTAAAATGTTAATTATTTAATTTTCTATCTTTTTTCAAATGTTAGCTCATTCATGTGATAGGGGGAAAAAATAATACAGGCAATGAGAATTTTCTTTCATTTAAAAAAATATTTTTATTATTGCATTATTAAGCCAGAAGACTTACTTCCTGTTTGCGAGTTTCGTTGTTTTCTTAAAAGACAAAATTAAATAATGACAAATTCATATGTTTTCTTCTTTAAAAAAAAATTATATGAACTCACGTTTGACTTTTAATGTTATTGCATCATCTACCCTCCTCGAAAAATAGTGGCGTCTACATTTTTGGCTATGATCCTGTGAACTAATACATCACATGGGCATTTTTATGGGCACGTTTATTCCACGCTGAATAAAAATATCCCACGACTAGTTCGCCCTGAAACATTTCAGCAGATTACCAACTTTTTGTGTTTTAATGTTATTAATATATCTATTGGAATTAAATCTATTTTCTTACTTTCCTTTAATGACAAACTAATGAATTACAAAAATATATACTACGGCATTTTTATGAAACATTTTTTACCATCATTATTAGTATTTGTATTTTATTACATTTGTAAGTTGTTTTTAAATGCAAGTTTGAACCTTTTTAATGACTTACAGATAGAGATGTCCGATAATGGCTTTTTTTCCGATAATGTCCAACTCTTAATTACGGATTCCGATATCAACCAATACCGATATATGCAGTCGTGGAATGAACACATTATTATGCCTAATTGTGTTGTGATGCCCCGCTGGATGCATTAAACAATGTAACTTTACCACGAATTGATTAACGTGGACCCCGACTTAAACAAGTTGAAAAACTTATTCGGGAGTTACCATTTAGTGGTCAATTGTACGGAATATGTACTGTACTGTGCAATCTACTAATACAAGTTTCAATCAATCAATCAGCTGGCCCACCTTCTGTCAGGGCTTCAGGGGATTGCCTGTTCCACAAACTCGCCAGCGTCTCCATTATGCCAGTTTTCCTTCGAAACCTACATTTGGAAACACAATGTTTATTAGAATAATAATCAAAAATAGTGCTGACTGACTGGTCACTGAGTCACATGACATGTTTCACCTCTGGCAAGTCAGGAGGGACTCGCTCAGTGACTCCATGGCAGCGTCCATGTCCTTTGGGTCAAAGGTCATGGCCGCCTGCATCACCAGCATGCTACCGTAGCCCATGGCGTGGTACATGCTCTGGTTCTTCCTGGAGAAAATATGTGTAAGCGATTTAAACACGACGTGTGGGGAAAGGGGTGACTTACCAGGGTTTTAAATGAGCCAAGGCATCAGTGAACCTGTTGTTTAGAAAGAGCTCAAGGGCGACGGCACATTCCTTTAACGAGTCCTCTAACCCCATTGGGGGTTTTCTGGAGGGAATATAGCAAATAAGAAAGTCATAATTAAATATGTTGAAGGAATATGGTAATCAGGGTTGCTCAAAAAGTGTATTCACACATTTGATTCAGGATTTTCAAGATGCAATAAAAAACAAAAGCATATATTTTGTTAGAATACATTTTTAGGCATTTTCCACGCTTACTCTCTGCACGTATTAACATCATACATTTGCAACAAATGGGGGGAGCTTGTGTAACCTGCATTGAAAAGGTTTTATTATCATTTTCATACCAAAGAATCGATTCTGAATCGAATCGTCAGCCGAACAATCACGATCCAATCGTGCGTTGTTGTAAGACTCCCATCCATAATAGTATTTTTTTCCCTATCTGTGAAAATAATTGTTACGTATACAGGGGTTTCGGGGTTAAAACTGAATTAAATGCAATAAAATATTTCTAAATATGTGGAAAAAACTCGATAGGTCACTATTTAAAAAAAAATCTAAATATTAAAAAAAAAAAGTATTTAGAGTATAAAAGTACTTATTTGTCCTGTTATTAAATTTTCCCTATAAATGGAGTGTAACTGGCATATAATTACCATATATGTTTTTTTCAGTTAAAAAAAGTTATTGGCATAACAATCATTTTGTTTAGTGATAACATTCCTTGTTATTCACCCCCAAATCCTCCACACGACACCTCCGCTCCGGACAGGCTAACCTCCTCCAACCTCCGAGGACAAAGCTACGAACAATGGGAGACCGGGCTTTCTGCTCGGCCGCCACCAGTCTGTGGAATGCTCTCCCTGACCACCTGAGGGCACCACAGACTGTGCATGCTTTTAAAATAGGCTTAAAAGCCCTTCTTTTTAAAAAAGCCTTTTTTTTTTAGATGTATGCATACTAGTTATAGCTATTAGGCTGCTCTAGTTTTTATTTTTATTTATTTATTTATTATCTTTTTATTTATTTATTTATTTTATTTTATTTATTTTTTTAATACACTGTAGCACTTTGAGATTGTTTACTCAATATAAAGTGCTTTTTACAAATAAAATCTACTATTATTATTATAGAAATGTAGAAGTGTGAAATATTTGAATGAGTGTGGCAGTGAATATTGAATTGATCACTGTTCATAATTTTCCACCGGCGAGGCCTGCTCAATGAGGCTCCAGTCCAGGGGTGTCCAAAGTGCAGCCCCGCGGCACATTTTAAAAATACTATCACTGTACGAAAAAAAACTAAACTAAAAAGTGTAATACAAGAGCAAACAGGTGCAATATAATAAGAAACATTTGCGATATTGACACTCACAACAAAAAGCTGCCATGCAGGCGGTATTGTACCTTAAAACTGGCATTGCTTAAAAAAACCCTAAAAACCTGAAGTTGATCTATGGATCCCGAGACCTTCGAGTCAGTTTTTCAACTGTCATTGTTCAAAAATAATAGTGAATTAATAGCAATATTGTTATGAATTATTTAGCTATTTAAAGCACCAACTACTTCACATCAAATATTGCATTTTTAATAGTTTTTGGGGAATATATTGCATATTTTGTGTTTTTGCCATAAAATGTTTTTGTTTTTTTGACAATAAGGGTATGAAACATAAAAATGTAAATGTATGTCAACAGATAGATTTGAAGATATTTTAGCATTGAAAATAAAAACAATTTTTTAAATTTGACTTGTTTTTAACACTTTAATGACCGAGACCCTTTTGGGTCCCGGGGACCTTCGACATTCACCGAAATTTAGGGGGGCCCTCATGGTACGGTAACTATATTGTATTGGTTTTGAAAATGACAAATATCAAAATGGTCCCCTTATACTGGCAATTTAATATGTGGAAAAAGTTTGGACACCCCTGCTCAAGTCTGAGAGGATGGTGTCTTCACAAGTTGAGTCAAAGGTTAAACGTGGTGTGAAGGTACTTACTGCTATCTAGTGTCAGAATAGCAGATTACAGCTAGAATTCATCCTTATTCTCCCTCCCTTGTTCCCCTGCCACACTGCAAAAAGTGAAATCTAAGTAAGATGAAATATGTCAAATAAGGGTGATTATGGCTTATTTTCTGTCTGATAAGATCATTCTTCTCACTTAGCAGATTTTAGGTTAGAGTGTTTTACTTGTTTTAAGTGTTTTGCTCCTAAATGATGTCAGTAAGATATTACAGCTTGTTGCTGAGATTTGATGAGCTATATTGAGTAAAACATGCTTGAAACTAGAATATCAACTGTTGTGTCATCAACACTCACAAGTAGAAAACTACTTTTTTAAAGTCATCATTTCTTATTTCAAGCATGAAATAAAAAAATCATGACTTTGACACAATTGTGTCTCATAATTAAAACAGATGACAGCCAAATGGACTTTGCTGTTTTATTTTCAATGAAACAATAGAAAATAGGTACTCATATAGTAGTACAGTTGGCACAGTACAGTAAACTGACAGTTAATATTTAAACATTTAACATGTGACATTTCTAACTATTTCGAACAGAAATAGTTCATGCACATTCAGATAAATTCTTCAAAATTACAATTAAAAAAATGTTTAGCCGGGGGCCGGGCTGTATATATGCGCACTAATTGACTGAAAGAGCACGCACCTGGCGCGATGATGTCATGTTATAAATGGAAAAATGCATTTTTAGAACATATGATTTGCCTGAGTGGCTAGGAGACCCCGAGAGTAACAAGCGCTTGCCTTGTTGCCTTTCCATTAAGAACAATAAATTAGTTTTTAGTATAAGTTTGCTGGTTTCAAGAAATGTAATATCATGATGTCAAGATAATGGCACTAGCATTTACTTCATTTAAGAATATTTTTCAACATATTGAGCAAAAAGGTCTCATTTTTTCTAGCAAGAAAAGTGCACTTGTTATTAGTGAGAATATACTTATTTTAAGGTATTTTCAGGTTCATTGAAGTGAGCTGATTTGACTTGTTTTGGAAAGTCTTGACAAGCCAAATTTTCTTGTTCTATTGGCAGATAATTTTGCTTAGTTCAAATAAAATACCCCTCATTTTTGTATTTTTTTTCTTCTTGTTTTTGAACACTGACTTTTTGCAGTACATTGTTATATGACATAAATAAGTTTTAGTAAATGACTTACGATGTATCCCCATTGGAACAGTGTGCGTCCATCTGGAAACAAAATAAAGGCAAAGAAAACTAAATTTTGCACACAAAAAAAATCAGTCTTTCTAAATCCAAGGTTCATTTAAAATGTGAAAACCCAAAAAACAAATAGAATGAGCACCAGGACACTAACCTGCTGTTGGGAGTAATCTTCCGTCTCCATTGGCAAATAAAAATAGTGATGGTCGGATGAATTGGATAAAGCTTCCAAAAGCACGCTTTGCAGCCTGTAAAGCAGTCGTCCCTTTGAAAGTAAATCTTCTTCAACATTTATACTCTACTGAGGCTGAGGCTGAGCCGCAGCCGGCCCACTCTCACATCTCCTGATATTACAGGACACAATCCGCCGCTTGTTTTAGCATCAAAACGTGGGCAAAAGAGCAAAGTTGAAGAGTGAAATTACAATTATTACACATACCGTTGGGTCAATCAAAAGGCATAAAAAGAGAAGTACGAACGTGCACGGTGACTTTCTGGTCTATGATGTCAGCCTCCTTTTTATCGAGGGCCGCCTGCAACAGTCAATCTATATGAATATAAACATACAGTACAAAAGCCTTGTTACATAATTTGCATAGGCAACTGATATTCATTATTACAGTATATGTTTTACTAACAGATTGATGGATAACTTGCTTAGAAATTGTAATTAATCTATTGCTACTATAACAATCTGCAAGGTTAATATAGTTGGCTTCTCTTTCTTCCCCTCCATTTATCTACTTTCTTTTGTATTTCAAGTTATCATTACATAAATGTCTTGTTTTATATGAACATTTGTGTTGTTGAAAATAGAGGTCATTATTGTTAATATACATTATCAATAGTGCTATTTCTATTGCTCCATTTGTAGTGTAATAATTTCCATTGTCATTTTTGTATTATTATTTATTTTACTAACTGCTTCTTTGCTATCACTTGTACCTTCATATTTGTCCATATCCAATTTTCTAATGTTGTTTTATTGTTGTTGTTGTTTTATGACTCTTGTCCCCACTCTCTCTTCCTTATTTTTTCTCTTTCTATCCCCTCCTGCTCCGGCCCGGCTGCACCAAATAATAATATAAATCCATTTAATTAAGTCAATACTAATTGGGCAACAAGAGAAGTATCCCACACTTCTAGTCTGTAAAGTAAATTTGTACAGCCGATATGGGAATCTACATCTACTATATGATTTGCCTGAAAAGCTGGACAGGACAAAAAACATAAATAAAAAAATACAAAATAAAAATACATCGTAATTAATTAAGGTGACAAGCAAATTATGACGATGATCAATACAGAATAGAATACATTCATTTTGTATACATATCCAAAGTGATTATTATTTTTAGTGTTTTTCACAAACAAATACAATTATGTAGTTGTTAACCAAATACAATTTCAAACACGTATCCACATCTGAAATAAAATATTGTTGTATTTGATTAAGCAGTTAAGGCTATGATGCAAAAATGTATTTTAAAATAAGTTGGATTTTTTTTAAAAAAGTTCACATTTTCAAATGTCAAAAATGTTAGTTACTTCAGTTAAATACTTTAAAAATAGAATGGGAGGTTACAGTGCACTTGACCTTAAAAACAATTATAATAATCATAGTTTAAGGTTGTGCCAAATTTGAGGAAAATCTATCAAAGAAGATTTGACTTTAACAATGTGCAAAGTTAAGACAAAAATAATAAAAAAGTGTATTTAAAAAAAATACTCAAGACCTGCTGTGACATCAACACATTGTTTTGTTCATGTAAATATTGTTTTGTACCATATTGTGAACAGATTCTAAACTGTAATGCAGTTGTTGTTGTATTTCCATTTTTCGGCATTATTCGATATTTTGATTGATGTCAGCCATTTTGGGCCAAAGTGTTCTTTATTTTATTTTTTTACTTCCTCTTATAACACAGTATCTACTGAAATTTTAATTGTATAAAACATCATTTTTTAGCAAAATTTACCATGTGTATGTTCAATTGTACAGGTTGCTATTCACTTATTTTTTTTGGATGTTTCATGGTTTAAATTCAAATTAAAGTCTACCAATGCTAAAATACTTGTTTCAAATGTTAGGTATATGTATTAATGTCAATTTGTGAGAGAGATTCTGTTTCCAGAATGAATGTAAATACATTTACAAGAAAAACAGCTGCATAAGATTTTCGTTTTTTTGTCATTTCTATTTTTACACATTTATGGCTCTAAAAAAACCTGCCAGAACTTTTAACCTAATGTCCACAATGGCATTGTCTATGCAAAAATGCAAATAAAGAGTAGTGCCCAGACATAGGAACGAAAATCTCTTTCTAGCCACTTTTTCCTGGTTCACCTTATGGCCTATAAACTGGTACCTGTATTTTTTGCCCCTTTGTGTTATATAACTACATTACCCACAACCCTCTTCACGGCTCGTCTTCCGGTCTTCTCCGTTCAACCTTAAATTGGTTACTTGTGAGCATTCAATTCATCATAATACAAACATAAAACGCTTCCATGTGAATTTTTATAACATTACTAAAACCCGTACATAATAACTTGTCGTGATTTACAACTCATTTTATTGTAAAGCGCCATTTGCTACGGGCTTCTTATATTTGTGTTTTTGTAAACATGGAAGACTAAAGTCATCAAACTTTATATTTGTGTTTTCGTAAAAATGGAAGACTAAAGTCAACAAACTTTATATTTGAGTTTTTGTAAACATGGAAGACTAAAGTCAACAAACTTTATATTTGAGTTTTTGTAAACATGGAAGACTAAAGTCATCAAACTTAATTTGTGTTTTCATAAAAATGGAAGACTGAAGTCATCAAACTTAATTTGTGTTTTCATAAAAATGGAAGACTGAAGTCATCAAACTTTATATTTGTGTTTTTGTAAACATGGAAGACTAAAGTCATCAAACTTTATATTTGTGTTTTTGTAAACATGGAAGACTAAAGTCAACAAACTTTATATTTGGTTTTTTGTAAACATGGAAGACTAAAGTCAACAAACTTTATATTTGTGTTTTTGTAAACATGGAAGACTAGAGTCAACAAACTTTACATATGTTTATTTGTAAACTTGGAAGACTAAAGTCATCAAACTTTATATTTGTGTTTTTGTAAACATGGAAGACAAAAGTCAACAAACTTTATATTTGTTTTTTGTAAACATGGAAGACTAAAGTCATCAAACTTAATATGTGTGTTTTTGTAAACATGGAAGACTAGTCAACAAACTTTACATATGTTTATTTGTAAACTTGGAAGACTAAAGTAAAATAACTTTATATTTGAGTTTTTGTAAACATGGAAGACTAAAGTCAACAAACTTTATTTGTGTTTTCATGAAAATGGAAGACTAAAGTCAACAAACGTTTTATTTGAGTTTTTGTAAACATGGAAGACTAAAGTCATCAAACTTTATTTGTGTTTTCATGAAAATGGAAGACTAAAGTCAACAAACTTTTTATTTGAGTTTTTGTAAACATGGAAGACTAAAGTCAACAAACTTAAACTGGTACCTGTATTTTTTGCCCCTTTGTTTTAGATAACTACATTACCCACAACCCTCTTCGCGGCTCGTCTGGTCTTCTCCGTTCAACCTTAAATTGGTTACTTGTGAGCATTCAATTCATAAAACAAACATAAAACGCTTCCATGTGAATTTTTATGACATCACTAAAACCCGTACATAATAACTTGTCGTGATTTACAACTCATTTTATTCTAAAGCGCCATTTGCTGCGAGCTTCTTTATTTTCCTACAATACCCACAATCCTTTGCACTTGTTACCGCTTCCGGTAAACATGGCGACGGATTTGAATGCAGGCATCCCAGACTACGAACCCGGCGATGGAAATACTAGAACTTTCCACATCGACGCGTTCAGAAAGGAGTGGCTGAGCAGACTACAGCCGTCTGACTACTCTTACCCGCCGCAGGATGAAAACGCCTTTCACGCCAACTTTGCCCACGAATTGGGGGTTAGCGTGGACATGATGCGGGAACTCAAAGATACATGCAAGTAGGCTACTTTTACGTCACATGTCACCCGTTTACGATAGTTTTATGAAGCGTTTAAACCTTGCATTAAAGTGGCGCAGCAAGTAGATAGACACAACCTCGGCCTGTCGCATGGTTAAATCATAATATGTTGTCTCTCACAATTCACTAATTCTTAGTTTTGTTATGTTCCTTACTAAAAGCACTTAAAGGCCTACTGAAATGAATTTTTTTTATTTAAACGGGGATAGCAGATCTATTCTATGTGTCATACTTGATCATTTCGCGATATTGCCATATTTTTGCTGAAAGGATTTAGTATAGAACAACGACGATAAAGATTGCAACTTTTGGTATCTGATAAAAAAAAGGCTTGCACCTACCGGAAGTAGCGTGACGTAGTCAGTTGAACATATACGCAAAGTTCCCTATTGTTTACAATGATGGCCGCATGAAGTGAGAGAGATTCGGACCGAGAAAGCGACAATTTCCCCATTAATTTGAGCGAGGATGAAAGATTTGTGGATGAGTAAAGTGCAAGTGAAGGACTAGTGGGGAGTTGAAGCTATTCAGATAGGGAAGATGCTGTGAGAGCCGAGGGTGACCTGATATTCAGCTGGGAATGACTACAACAGTAAATAAACACAAGACATATATATACTCTATTAGCCACAACACAACCAGGCTTATATTTAATATGCCACAAATTAATCCTGCATAAAAACACCTGCGTGTTTGTTATGCTAGCTCCTAGCTCCTCTGCTAGCTCCTAGCTCCATAGAACACGCCAATACAATTCAAACACCTGATCAACACACACAATCACTCAGCCCAAAAGACAGTTTACCTAACCCAAGGTTCATAAAGCTTATATATTTTTAAAAAGTTACGTACGTGACGCGCACATACGGTCAAGTTATCGAATGTTTAGCAGCCAAGGCTGCATACTCACGGTACCTGATATTCAGCTGGGAATGACTACAACAGTAAATAAACACAAGACATATATATACTCTATTAGCCACAACACAACCAGGCTTATATTTAATATGCCACAAATTAATCCTGCATAATAACACCTGCGTGTTTGTTATGCTAGCTCCTAGCTCCTCTGCTAGCTCCTAGCTCCATAGAACACGCCAATACAATTCAAACACCTGATCAACACACACAATCACTCAGCCCAAAAGACCGTTCACCTAACCCAAGGTTCATAAAGCTTATATATTTTTAAAAAGTTACGTACGTGACGCGCACTTACGGTACGGTACGTGTTATGCTAGCTCCTAGCTCCTCTGCTAGCTCCTAGCTCCATAGAACACGCCAATACAATTCAAACACATGATCAACACACACAATCACTCAGCCCAAAAGACCGTTCACCTAACCCAAGGTTCATAAAGCTTATATATTTTAAAAAAGTTACGTACATACGCAAAAAAAAGCCAAAGCTGCATACTCACAGTAGCACGTCTGCGTCTTTGTCATCCAAATCAAAGTAATCCTGGTAAGAGTCTGTGTTGTCCCAGTTCTCTACAGGCGTCTGTGTATCCAAATCAAAAGTCCTCCTGGTTAGAGTCTCTGTTATCCGAGTTCTTCCATCTTGACTGCATCTTTCGGGAATGTAAACAAAGAAGCGCCGGCTGTGTACTGTTGTGGCTGACTACGTTCGAAAAATACGTCCATTTCGCACCGACAACTTTCTTCTTTGCTTGCTTGGCTTCCTTCTCCATAATGCAATGAACATGATTGAAACAGATTCACGAACACAGATGTCCAGAATACTGTGGAATTATGAAATGAAAACAGAGCTTTTTCGTACCGGCTTCAATGTGGAAGGCATACCCGTGTTCGCCGGGCTACGTCACGCGCATACGTCATCCGCAGAGGCGTTTCGAACCGGAAGTTTAGCGGCAAATTTAAAATGTCACTTTATAAGTTAACCCGGCCGTATTGGCATGTGTTATAATGTTAAGATTTCATCATTGATATATAAACTATCAGACTGCGTGGTCGGTAGTAGTGGGTTTCAGTAGGCCTTTAATTCAAGCTCAGCGACACATTTCGCGCTCTCTCTCTTTTACCTCAACTCTCGTCCGTCCCCTATTAGGGTATAAAGAAACAACAGGTAGGAACTAATTTGCTTGACTGTGTAAATAAAATAATGTACAACTAGGGGTGTAACGGTACACAACAACTTCGGTTCGGTACGTACCTCGGTTTAGAGGTCACGGTTCGGTTCATTTTCGGTACAGTAAGAAAACAACAAAATATACATTTTTTGGTTATTTATTTACCAAATTGGTAAACAATGGCTTTATCCTTTTAACATTGGGAACACTATAATAATTCTGCCCACGTTAATCAACATTAAACTGCCTCAAGTTGTTGCTCAGATTAAATAAAATCAAAACACTTTTCTTCTACTTATAAAAAGTGCAACATTAAACAGTTTCAAGTCAACTTGTCATGCTTAATTTATTACAGCATTTGGGAAGCCTGTAGTTGATTTTTATTATGTAAATGTTATATTTGTATCAGCATGTGATAGCAGGGACCCTGCCATTCAAAACTAGGCTGCTGCATTACTAATGATTCATGGAACTATAGCTGAAAAAATAGTACAATAGCAATAACAAGAGAGACTATTCATCCCTGAACACCATGGAGTTCATGTAGGCTTAATGATGCACTTACATTATTATATCAACTATCAGAGACAGAAACTCTTCATTTAACATAATGTCATTTTTTGCTGCTTCAACACAGCTCAATCAACACAGAAAAAGGTAAATTGAAATAACAGACAGACAGGGCTTTGCTGTCCGTAACACACACACACACACAGCAAAATGAGCTAAAGTTACGCTAAAAGCGAATTAGCCTTCACCTTAAGCCAGGACTGCGAGTGAGCTGAAGCTGCCTTTTATATTTCTAGAAGGTCAACGGGCTCATAGTGATGTTACTAGTAGATGACTGGGAGTTGTTTATTATCATTTGGGGAGAGTCCGCTGCCTGATGCTTACCTGCTAAACGCTAAGCACGGACTACATGCGCTCTGAATACGCACTGCTGATTGGCTGTTTGTAACCAATCAGATGGTTGTGTGGGTGGGACAATGCTGGGTGCTGTGTAGAGGACTGACAGACAGGCAGAAGGAAGCGGAGCAGCTTGTTAAAACTTTAGCTTAGGCGGCTATTTAATATGTACGTGTGGAAACTCATTCGGTACACCTCCGAACCAAACCCCCCGTACCAAAACGGTTCAATACAAATACACGTACCGTTACACCCCTATGTACAACATATAACAAATGTGCTAGTTTAGAACATCAGTAATGTGGTCCAATAGTATTTACAAAATAATTACTGCATAACATAAATTACTTTCCATACTTAAAAAGTATAACAGACCAAATTAAAGGAAGCTATGACACTTGGTGCACTCAGGAAATTGTCAGAACCCCCGTCCCGAAAAATAGCAGTTTGAAATGACACTGCATACACTACATCTGACTCTTAGCAAAATTGTAGTTTGAATAATGTTATTCTATTTAGAGCAGCTACAAATTGAAAATCCATCCATCTTCTTCCGCTTATCCGAGGTCGGGTTGTGGGGGCAGCAGCCTAAGTTAAAGTTAAAGTACCAATGATAGTCACACACACACTAGGTGTGGTGAGATTATCCTCTGCATTTGACCCATCACCCCCACCCCCTAACCCGTAAAGACACTTGTGATTTAGGGCTATATAAATAAACCTTGATTGATTGATTGATTGATTAAAGGGTTGCATTTCTAATACTTGGCTGGAGGCTTTTGTTTCAGATGCAGGAATAAGTTTGTTGTTTTTTAAAGAAACTTTGCAGCGTGCAATCATTTGTTCCACGCCTGTTGTCGCAAAACCAAACAATTGACAGCCCTTTTCTTTTTTTTTTTGCAACAAATCTCTTGCTCTAGTTAGCCTTAGCATTAGCTAGGTGTATGAATCTCCAGAAGGAAAAAAGGGGAGGGCGGAAGCCCATGAGCTCCTGGGGGGCAAAAAGGATGCCCGAGTAAGAGGAGAAGAAAAATAGATTTTTTAAATTTCTTAAATCATCTGCAACAAAACAACTCAAATTTAACGACGAAATGGATGTATCACCCAGCCCTAATATAACCTGTCAAACATGATGCGGCCACAGTCGCATGGCAGATACACAAAAGCTTGTCATTACACACTTTCATTTGTTGTTTTGGTTGTTGCCCAAGCACAGCGGCACTGCATTGCTATCCCGAAGACCAGTGCCCTGACCCGGAAGTCGTACCTGAAGACTCCACGCTGAAAACCCTCATGTATGACCATTTCTTAGCTCATTTGTTTATTTGAAGCCTGACAACGTTGAAACCACTTTGATTTGTCTTGGACAGTGAAAGGAAGAAGCATCAAGACCACAAATTGTCCCTTAAAATCTCCAAGAACAGACACGAGCTTTATGCAGATGAGCAGGTAAGTTGACTCACCTTTTATTTGTACTGAACTGAATTAAGCTGGAAAATGCTTCACCGATTTTTGCGTTTTCCCAGGAGCGATCATCCGTCGCGTGGAAACCAGAGGAGTTCGAAAATCTGGTCTCCGAAGGAGACGTCATTCTGACCATCAATGTCTACTACCCAGCTATTTTTGAAAAAGTAAGCAACATTTTTTTTTTCAAACTCAAAAGACAAGACCACAACCATGAAGCTGATAGCTAAAGAAGATGTTGGCTAAGGAATGTGTTCCTTATTTTCAACTGATTCTCAACTACTTAGTCCATTTCTGAGGATAATTCAAATTCTTGCAATAAGAACCGTTTTAACAATCAGTGTTGGTCTAAGGCAGGGGTCGGCAACCCGCGGCTCCGGAGCCGCATGCGGCTCCTTGACCACTCTGATGCGGCTCAGCTACATACAT